>NC_058375.1:73735000-73750000 GCF_018350175.1 Felis catus
CGTATCTCGATTCTTGATCCACAACTGGAAAGTTTTTGGACCAGAGTTAAAAGTGAGGAAATTTTATACAGTTGTTCAAATCACTTCAGAGGAAAAATGGCGATCAACAGTTGTCCAGCCCCCCCAGTACTGGATAGTTTTAGATCTATTTTAATCTCCTTAATAAGTCCTATAGCTATGCAAGTGAGTGCATTTTGATAACTGCTGTGCCTAATTTGTAACAATTACTGTCAACCTTCAGTTAAGAGACTGTTCATTCCACACTGGCCCAGAAAAGAGTGAAATGTATGACTCGTGTGCATAATTTTATTCACATCATATTTCATACTGATTATGTATTGATGACATTGATTCATTTACTCTTTACAGCGCCACTTGCATGGATATTAAATCTTATTGACCACAGATGAATTTTAATTTCAGATTGGTGATAGATTTTTCCATCAGCTCTGATAGTATGTTTGACTTTTTCATCATTAACCCAGGCAATCACACAGCACTGAGTTATTGCATTGAAACAAAAAGTGCACACTTCACTTGGTAATTCTTTATGGATTTACAATAGGAACTTCATTAATGTCTGTTGTAAGGATCACAAAAAAAACAACATTTATCTGCAAATAGGAATTTAGCAAGCTTCAAAAGTCTCAGGAAAAAATATTAGGCTTCTTTGTCTTCTGTAATGCATTTCTTAATGCTGTGTGTGGGGAAAATGACTAATATTTGAAAACTTTTAACCATTTAAAATTATACTGCCGTATTTTAGTGCTGATCTTTATCATTTTCCCTTACTCAAATTTATGGGAGAAGTTTAAATGTATTTTCTGTTTCTTTATTAAGTAAATGTTAATACATGAGAATCTGAACACTTTTTTTTTGGCTTACTGGTATGGAAAGCTACCTAGAATACTGTTTTAAAAATAGAAGTTTAATTTCTTATTTCAAATTAACCAGTCACCATTGATGAGGCATTTCAAGCCTCTTTAAGGAGTGCCAGTCCACATAAATACTTAGATTTTTATGGTTTGAATTGTAATGAAGTGAATCTATAGGGCAGAGTTAAGAACGATGGATAAGTCACGTAAATATTTTGAGATACCCCTTTCAATTTAGAGGCAAAGCCATTTTACAGTCATACTTGAGAGCCAAAAAAAGTTAAAAAAAAAAAAAGGAAGAAAAGAAATGTGCTAGGAAGAACATGGTTGATCTCTTCCCCACCCCTTCCCATGTAAAAAGTCTAGTTTTTCTGCAGATTACATCCTAAGTTTGTTGCTGGTTTTATACCATTTCTTTCCCTGACTTAAGTAGAAAAAAATGATTGTTGCAACTAAACCAGCATGCATCGTGAGAATTCAGGGATGTGGAGACAAGATGGAAAATGTAGTGCAAAGGGCACGTAGGAAATACAAGCAAGATCTCACGGTACTGTCCTATCGGGTGCGAGGTGACGTAAATTCAGAGGTGCTAGGGAGGAAGGCTGGAGAGACACTTGGCGGACGTGTTTACAAGATATGGTATGTGTTGTGCCTTGTAGATCAGTCTTCTGTTTACCACACCTTTTGCAGGATGGGAGAGGGAAGATGTTCATTTTGGGTCACAGGATGTAGTAGGGCACCAGGAGGAACCAACTGGTACATGTTTCCTTAATGTTGGAAGCCAAATAGACAGGTGGTGGCCTTCAAAAATTAATAGCTCTTAAAAGGCATAGGGAAGTATAACTTAAGGATATGTTCTTGTCAGACATAGGTAAGAAGCTGTGTTTTGGGGATGATGTTAATTAAGAACATTTCCCTGTTGGCATAAATGTCTCACATATTCGCCCTCGGTGCTCAGCTCACCATGAGCACGGTCAATTCACAAGGCGGTTTTTGTAAATAAAGGTTTTGGGCAAGCTGAACGTGGTCCAGGGAGATATTAATGAGAGGGCAAGGGGGAAAGAGGTAATGAAAACACACTTCCTGGTGGAACATAAACTGCTTTTTGGACCTAGAGAATGCTTTAAAATTATTTTCCCAAACCCTGTGGTGTTTCTTTTCTGGAGGAGAGGAGATAGGGAGAAATGACAAACTGCTCCATTTTATTATTTTCTTCTCTCTCCTCATTCTCTATGTTTTTGGTAGGGAAAATTGGACATTAATTTTGGCCGTTTTCCTTCTATTCGCAGAACCAATTACGTTTTTAGTGCATGATGCATAATAAATATACCCAAGCATCCTCTGGCTGAAAAGTAATGAGTTGATTACTTATACACCCCTTCTTTAAAGGCAGCTAATTGTATAGAAAGTATAGGTCCCCATCAGCTGGTCCCTTTAAACTTTTATTTTCCTGAAATTTGTTGCCAGTGTCGGGGATGTGTAGTTTAAGTTGTTCTGCATCATTGGCTTTGGTATATTCTAGAAAAATGATTTTAAGCTTATAAATCTTACAGGGTCTTGACTGAAATCTCAGACCACTAGTGTTCAGGATCTACCAACATTTTACAGCCTTTACCATTTAAAGGAGGCTTGGTTATTTTCAGGAAAACATTGCCTTCTAGAGACTTCTGTAAATACAATCCAAAATTGTGGCTGATTTTTTCTCTGTCTCTCTGTCTCTCTCTCTCTCTCTCTCTCTCTCTTTTTTTTTTTTTTTTTTTTTTTGGCTAATTTTTGCCTGCTTTGGAATTCTTTCTTCCACTCAAGAGTGGTGGTTCCATCTAGAATTAGCAGTGCTTTTCAGTAAAATAAAAGCTCACGTCTCTTTAGTTGGAGGAAAATGGAGCAAGTGTTCTAGCTTACATATCACTTCGTAGTCCCCGTAGTTACATAATTGGTGTTGTGTGTGTCCATCGTAGAGGACATTTGATGCTCATTTATTAAATATGCTCGCTGGCTGCTGCTGCATCTTTGTTCTGGACAGACAAATTACCTTTCTCACACTGAGCTTCCACTCTGGGGAATTAAGCCTCCACCACTTTAATTAGCTTGGAAGTGGGGGGTTGCAGTTCCTAATAGACTTCAGGCTTTTAGTAAGTTAGGGAAAGGGTGAAACAAGAACTTCCTGGGAAGCTCGAAATGTCATTTAAAAACCATAAAAACCTAATATATATTATTTCATTTTGGTAATTGCAAACAGATTGTATTTGACGACCGTGTGGATTATCATTTCTAACTTAGACGTTAAAGTTAGACTTCCATTGAACTATGTTTTTTAATTGAGCATAAGTCATTAACACATTACATGTTTGATTCGTGTATTTACGATATTTATGTAATATTAAGTGACATAGATAGGAAATACCAAGGGAGAAGTAGTATCTGAATATTTGTATGGTATGTGCATATGTGTGTGTGTGTGTGTGTGTGTGTGTGTGTATACATATGTAGATATATATATATACCTAACCTATATCTGTATCTGTCTGTATACATAGATATATATACCCACGTGTACAAACACATACCTTTAGGTTGAGAAGGACATGGGTGAATAGACATCATATGAGGATATCAGAATAATAATTACCAGTGTTTGTTTAGCTTTTATTATGTGCCAGGCACTGTTGAAAGTGTCCCATACGTATGATGTAATCCTTGTAACAGCCTTATTATCCCCACTTTAACCACGAGGAAACTGAGGCACAAAGTAACCTTGCCAAAGGTCCTGCGGTTGAGCACATTAGCCCAAAACTTCCTTGGGGAGGACTGGGCTCCGAAGGTGCATTTAAGAGACTATTACTGAGGCAAGATGTTGCAGTTCACTCTTTTCAGAAAGAAAGTTGCTTTTAAGAGGGTTAAGCAATTCATTGTAGAACTTTATACCAGAAACTTTCCGAAAGTCCATTTATTGTCTCATTTTCTCTGCTAGTGAAACTGCAGAAAACGTTATGCTTTAGCTCTTCACTGCCGGAGTAAGTAGCGTAGAAAGCCTCCATCAAGTCACAGTTGGAAAGTAATCTAATAAAAGAAGATTAGTGAATGTAGAGAAGACAAAAGCAGTCATGTTTGAGTTTAATATCTCAAATTTAGCATTTTAGCTAAGATGCCCGTTTTTATTTCTTGCAGGTCTGCTAAAAGGTCAGAGTAATGCAGAATGCGTGCCTTCATCTCAGACTTTGTTCATCACAGGTGGATCCCATGTGTCTTCAGTAGACAGGTCACCTTTGTAGCTAGCACCAGTGCCAGCTCCATGCCATTGCACCTTCTTTAGTCTTGACTGCCCTTCCCGCATTTATTGGTGTATTAAAATGACTGAATATGAACATTAAGGACTCCATGAACCTGGGCTAATGGGGAGACTGTAGAGAAAATGAAAAAAGATCCACCGGAGGACATCTTTGGGGGGGGAGGGAGCTTGGGAGGAGGGAAATGACTAATGAAGCTAATTAAAAGAAGCATTCAAATCTGCTTTCTACCCTCATTAACAATTAGCAGGGCACTGGCCAGAGTTTGTACCCTGTGTTTTACCTTAACAACATTCTATTTGCTCTTTGTATATTTAAGTGTTGTAAGGAAATGTGTTTCAATCAAAACTGAACATGAGATAAAGGAAAGAGATGTGGCTTTTGTGATATTCTATCACAAACACTTTTATTGTATCTCTGTAAAATACAATGTATGTATGCATGTAAGTGTTCTTGTCCTAATGTTGCTACTTCCATGGCAAAGAAAAGAAAAAAAGAATGAAAAAAAAAAAAAAAGAAAAAAATTGGAAAAAAAATCAGGCTCATAGCAGCTACTGTGTAGAAATTTCCCCCTACTTCTAATTTGCTGAATGAAGAAAAAAATCTTTTATTTGTGATATTTTCAGAGACATTTGCTCTAGTATGGTGTATTTAAATAATAAAAACTTAAAAGAAAAAATATTCGATGGAGTTTGGATTTAAACACTGCTTTTTCTCTTCGTTGTATTTTGGAAAAATTTAGTAGTTTTTGTTTGTTTGTTTGATACCAACTTCACTCTAAATCTTAAGGGTCAAGGGAGGTGTGGTGTGTGTGTGTATTTAGCTCTGGGCCAATAAGGTTTTTTTCAAATTACTTAACCATGCCATTTTTGGCAGGGCTACAAAGCAATGTTTCTAACGGAGTCCTTTTTATAAGTTCAGAATATTCTGGTAACTTAAGCACTTCATTACACTTCTATATCACAGTGAATCTTTTGTGTTTATATATAAATATTTGTTTGATTCTTCAGCTATTCCGTTGATTCATTTTTCTCAATAGGAAAGCCTTGGGTATTGGCGAAAAGCATGCTAAAGAATGTGGCGTAACCGTCTTGTTCTCTTAACCAAGTTTATAGCTTTTGAAGGAAATAGCATTTCTAAGCCATACCTGTACGCATTTTGAAGTTTCCTTAGTTGTTAGGGACCCAGAGCTCTTTGACAGCCGACTTCAGTGGGTGGAGCCACCATTTCCTGGTGAGCTTTTAGACTCCTGTGGTCTGCTGTATGATTTGTTTATTTTGTTTTGCTCTTACGCTCCTCGCTCTGCCTTTCCATATGTTTGGGGTAGGATTTCGACTTCACTTAGTAGTAATCTTGAGATATTTAGTTGCCAGTTCTGGGCAGCAGACCCAGCACCCCAGTGGCGCCCTGTGGAAAGCGTGCATAGGCCAAGGACTTGGCGGCCCATGGTCAGTGTTAGGAAGGACCAAAGAGGCTGCTGTGCCAGGTTTGCGAGCAGATCTCCGGTACAGTTTGTATCACAGGTTCATAAAAAAACCAGGTGTGTTTATAATGCTACTTGAAATATTCTTTCTAAAAATGGCATTTGTTTTATTTTCTCTTGTTCCCGAAAAGCTCCCAACGTAGACCTCTCAGAACAGGTTACATAGAGAGGTCCAGTTCAGTACATTTCAACCAGCAGTCTGTTTCCCTTTGGGATCTTCTGCTTTCAAAGACTGCAGGCCAGGAGGAAAAATCAGTTGCTCCAACTGCAAAGCTCCTGTGAACCTCCTGTAGGAGAATTTAAAGGTAGAGAGTTAAAGTGAATAGTTCTATTAGAGCTTTATGAAAAGAAAATGCAAGAAAAAAAATGAACAAAATCACAGACGTAACAGTATCTGTTTGAGGTAAATCCTGGGGGAATTTCTAGGGACTAGTTCTGGTTCTTACATTCTGCCCCCCCCCCCCCCTTTAAGCTGCTTTAAAGGAATGTGGACTCTTCAGCATAGAAAGGGGGAGTGTTAATAAGAATACCAGCATCCCCTCTATTCTTTTTGGCGTAAGCACTCATGTCCCATATAGTGCAGAAATTCAAAGGGGATAGTTAATAACTTTTAGTAAGTAATACAGTGTGGCATTTGGTGATGTGGAGGGCTCAGGTCATTAAAGACTTTAAATGAACTATTATATGGCTGGTTCCTCAAGCACTGCTGCATATTTAATAACGAGCTTCTAAAAGCATTTCTTAAGTTGCAGACCTATAAGATTACAAATGTCACTCATGTTAGTATAATCCACATGCAAGTGATGAAGCCTTCTCTTTGATGTGCTAAATTGGAGAAGGACTAATGGAGCTATGAATATACAATAGAACATATTTAAGTAGTAGTCTTGCTTTAGGTAAAACACTTTCTTGAAACCAGAGGCATTTCAAACAATAAAACCCGGCTCTAATGGGGATGCTCTGTGTGGATAGAAAGCTCCTAAAAACACTCAGGTTTATTCTGATGTGAGCGGTGATTGTGTTCCTCCCCCAACCCCAACATGGCTTAGAAGAAAAAAAAAAAAATCCACGAGTTTGTTCACCTTTCATCCATTGCATTTGCGATGTTAGTGAGATGTGCTCCATTCTTTTGAAAGGACTTATTTAATATTAACCACATCATAGAGCAAGATGGCCCCCAATCCCTACAAGCAAGTGCAATTAAATAAAAGCAAATGTTACTGAGCCCTGCTGAACTCCTGATTAAAAAAAAATGTTTATGATACATATAAATGTCTCAATCATGCAAATTGTCACTCTTGCTAATGAAACAATTTTGTAAAAAGATTGTCCTCTGAAAGGGTTTAATGTTTTTTTTATTTTTTTTATTATTGTTTTTTTTTATGTATATATTTTTAACCTATCTGTCTAGTTAGATTTACACACCCCGAAAGGCAGGAGAGCCCGGATGAAGCTTTTCTAAACCAAATCGTTTGCCACAAGGAACTATTTCCAGCTCTTCGTGATTTATTAGGAAATAGTTTAACATGGACTGTAGTGTCTTATAAAATATAAAATGAGAAAACTGTCACACCAAAATGAAGCCTGTGAAATTGTCATCCTCTTATTAACTGTATTTAAGTTCTTTCTTTTGCTCTTATTAACAGATATTTGGAACAACTAATCATCTAGAATGAAGCTCTTAAATTAAATGGCTTTAAATGTCAATAGAGTAAGATTCTAATGTGTACTACTATTTATATAAAATATTTTCTTAGGGCCAATAAATTATACAACAGTGAGTCCAAGAGCTATATATCAAGGCACTAATAAAGAGTTTCCCTGTAACCTAAATAGTTGTATTTAAAGAGAGAAGAGGTTGTCCAAAGACTCCTTCACCTGTGAATTATCTCCTGGGTGCTAGTGCACCTATGACTCTCTTTGAGAGACTGTTGGAAACACAGAGCCTTTGCAAGTTGATGTTAGTTGTCACTTTGTTACTAAGGCTCACCTATTGTCAGTCCAGCCAAGTCACAGAAATGCTTATTGCAGTTAAATAGCAATTTGTTTCCATGAAACTGCAATTAAAGTATTACTGAGCAGCCATTTTAGATTGGCAATGCTCTGAACGCATGTTAAACAGCCAGCAACTCCCACTTGGAGAGTCTGAGCCCGGACTAGCAGCAAAGTGTAACACATTCACCCATGTTGGGTATCTAGTTAAGAGGCATTTGTAGCCCTCTGCTCCCATCGTGAACATGCTGAGAGCAATGACAAGTCAGGGCTGATTTTTGGAAGGTGAACTTGCAACTTACCTCAAGTGAATACTATTTCCAGTTGTACAAGAAGTGCTTTATGCTAGTAGATATGTGCATGTTTCCTAGAGGGAATGTTTTGCGAGTTCAGATTGATTCTGCTGAGAATGGACTGTAACTCGGAGGCCTCGAGCCAATAATGTACTACAGGTCCTGACATGTTACAGCTGTGTAAACAGGGCCATTCTATCTCCTAAATCACAACTAATAAAGCAGAGGATGAAAATCAATTGATTCTGTTATAAGTTCTTTGAATGACACTAGAAAGTTGTTTAATGACTGTGTTAGAATGGGCAAGCCTGAGTTTAGCCACCAAAATACCTATTTTAGTCGTCTCTCTCCCCTCAGAAACAGGGGCAAGACAGCCTTTCCCAGGTGTTAGCATCCCCACCACCAGATCGAAACCTGCCGGGGAAAGGAAAGCCTCTGAACCAAATTCTTCCAG
Source organism: Felis catus (assembly GCF_018350175.1). Lineage (NCBI taxonomy): Eukaryota > Metazoa > Chordata > Mammalia > Carnivora > Felidae > Felis > Felis catus. The sequence goes on from NC_058375.1 coordinate 73,743,385, forward strand.
CTGATCCAAAGTTCAGGATTTGTTGAGTAAAAAAGGTGAAGTGCAAAAGGTTTTATGGAAAATGCGAAACATTGATGTAAGATCCTGAGAGAGGAAAGATATCAGAGGTGGTGTTTTAAAATGCAATTAGCACTGAATTCTAACCAGCTTGGGAACAATCATTAGTTCCCGAGAACAGGAGGCATCTCACCTTCCTCGGGCCTAGAAAGATCCCCCTACCTTGAATCAAAAGGTTTGCGTCCTCAACTTTTTCAAAAATAATTTTCATATGCAGTGCATCTACTCGTAGGCTTTCACCTGTGTTGTTTGAGCTGTGATTTTATTTTTTTAAGAGGAAAACAGTTTCTTCCTAAATTAATTTTTCATTTGCGTTGAACTGAATGCTTTTAGGAACTGAAAAGAGAAAATCCGAAGACAGACTGACTTTACAAATGAAGATTAATTATGAAAGCTGGAGAGGAAATTGCTTGCTCGGGCTGTAATTGTGTACCTTTTTCTTTATTTAAGTAAGGTTAGGTAGCGATGGGTGTGTCTTAAATACCGCATATCCCTCTAAGGCCTGGGATAGATTTTTGTCATCAATCATGGGACTTCTGCTTTCCATAAACCTTACATCTTTAAATAGAATGTATAATATAATAACTTCATCTTGGAGTTGTGTAGTGCTTTGTAAATGTATTTACACGTTCACATGTACGATTAACAAGTTCTTACACACGTCATCTCAGTCCTTACAGTAATCTTGATGATTATGGCCTCGTTTTTACAGATGGGGTCGTGAAGTTTCAGGGAGGTGACTTTGTAAGCAGGGCCAGGACGAGAGTGAAGTGAATGCACTCTTTGGTGCAAAATTTAAGGGAGTGCCAGAAAATCAGTAATCAGGATAATGTTATAGTGCAACATTTTGTAAATATAAAATTAATGCAAAAACATCTATGGTGAACAAATAAAGGCAGGATCGGTATTCCCTTTCCTTATGCCTCAGACTCCAATATGGCTGAGCACTATCATTAAGGCCCAAAGTTGCCAGAGCTGCTGTTTGACCACTGGTACCATTTGGTACAATTTCTTTATAAATTGTTAGGCTGCAACAATGATGCAGATTATTCTATGAGCCGTAACTAGGTTTCTGTCCTCCCTTAAAAAACTGAGGTATCTATCGCATTTTATCTGTATCCAACCTGGAATGCCAACTCGTTTAGATTGCCTACATTTTTTAGCCTCACTCTAAAAGAAATTTCAGTTTTGACAAATCTCAACTACTTCACGATGAGTAATTAAGTATCATTGGTAACAACTCTGCCTACAAGTTGTTGCTGAGGAAAAAGAGCAAGGCTTTAGCAATCACATTAGTCTGGAAAGCAAAATGGATGACTCTATCTAACTATGTCCTATACAGATTTGTAAATGTTTAAAATGTTTGGATGAACTATGTCTTAAGCCTGCAGATGATATTTGTGGCAAATAACAGGTCAACGGGTTCAGTTCTATCAAAGTAACGCATACTTCTGTAAGTATAAAAGAGGTAATATACACACACAACAATTTTTATAGAAAATTTTTACACGTTCTAGCATGATGTGCAAAGCAGATAGCTATATCGTGAGAACTGCTATTCATATGTGTTGTTTTAAGATGGAAGAGCACTGAAGTATTCAAATGGAACAGATTATACCTTTAATTACATCCAAATACGATTCTGAGCTGAGTTTTAAAATTTTGTTGGCGGTACTATCTTCCCATTAATTGCTAGGATCCAAAAAGATATCAAAATTTGTAAATAAATTACTATCACACACCATTAAATCCAAGCTGCCTTCATTACAAAGAGAAAAAATAGCTAAGGAAAAATTTCTGCTCAATTTAATGAAATAAAAAATTCTACTCAAGATAATAAAGTTATTTTGATGTTAATCTAATGGCTAAGCAAAAAAAAGACTTTTTTTTTTTTTTTTTTTTTTGGCTCAGGTTCCTGACTAGTGCATTTTGGTGCCAAAGTACCTGTTCTCAAAGCCCATAGTGTCTATATGTTATTTCATAGAGTATCTTAGCCCAGTGACTCTGCAGGCTTTCTTTTAATCTTTTATTCTGCTGTGTGCAAAATGAGACTTAGGTTAGCCAATATATGTTTTTTTCCAGTCTGAAGACTAAATTACCCTTCTCATTGGACATGGATGAATATACATACATCCTGTAAGGACCTGAGAAATATGCGCAGACCAGCACACAATAGATTCGAAACTACAGAATATTGATTGCAAAGAACAAGATACTATGTATTTGTTATGTGTATGTTATGACCCACGCTCATAAAATCACTACATTGAGTCTGGTAACGTCACCGAGGCATAGGCAGGATTTGCAACACATAGCGAGGCTGCAAGACCCATGCACTCAATCGCGTCGGTACGCTACTGTCTATCGTAAGACTGAAAACCACCATAGGTACATTCCAGGTTTTCAGCAAGTGCCTTCCATACCCAGAGATTCATAACCAGTGCAAGCAGTAGCCTGCATGGTGTTTATCAGATAGGTTTTTTTTGTTGGTGTTGTTTCCTTTTGTTGTTGGCAGGAAGTGGGCATAGATGTTTATAGAATTTATAGTAGATAAAGTATTTTCTCAAATTCTAGGCTATGGGGAAATTTCTATCACGAGAAAAAGGGAGTAGGGAGAATGGAAAGAATACTTGCTTACATAAATCGCTCTTCAAGGGAGGATCAAGAGGCTGGAGTATCTGGCTGCAGATTGGGAAGAAGGCTGAGTGGGCTCCCCAAACACCCTCACCACCCCATTTATATGGTTTGTTTGTCTTATTTCACCACCACCACCACCGAGAACCTCTTCCCTACACATACAGGATGCTGTTACTGTGCGTGGTGAAACTCAAGCTATGTTTTTGTGTACTGCGGGCCTGGGCAAGGCTGTGACATCAGGAGGTTTCAGACATTAGCAGCGTTGGCAGTTTTTAAGTTGATGCGATACAGCATTTGGTGACACTTCACAGGTGTGTCAGGGAGAGCTGAGGTGAAATGAAAATCGCAACAGAATGAAAGCAGACTCCAATGTTCTTGATGAAGTTTGGGGTACCACTGTGGCGAGAAACATTGCCTCTGGTTTGTTAAAGCGACAGCCCGTGGAAACCTAATCCTTCCCTTGTCTGAGTGAAGTGGAACAGTGGGGCCTGGAAGAGATGGAGGGGGCAGGTTTGAGTTTTTTGATTTGTTACTGAGTGAATCAGGCAGATAAACAGGCTTGATTTTCAAAGGACAGGCAATCCTAAATGGATTTCTGACACTGAGGCTTTTAGCTAGGTCTTTCTTCCTGGGGATGGGTGTAATTCACCGACTCCATCAGTTACCTCATGCTGTAAGCAATTTATTTATTTCTTTATTTTTTTTACCCTCTTTAAGTAGTAAAATGTGTTTTAGAATTTTTTTTTTTTTTAAGTGGGGGAAAGATTCTGGCTGGCTTTGTTACTCTTGAAAGCCAGACAGTCTTTGCTATAAGCCAAGCAAAGGTGTAACTGTAGTATTTTTCTCCCTAAGTTGTACTTTATATATTTTTTTTTTTTAGCCCAGAATTTGATTTCCAACAGGCCCACCAAAGGATTCTGCCTCTGGAATCCTCTTGTTTTGCATGCAGATGGCATGTTAATGAACTCATTACTGTACATTTTATCCAGCTCTGGACAGATTTGTGACATTATTTTTCAAAACAAAACGGGGTTAGGCAGTTGGTTGGTTGGGTTTGATGAGAATTGGGTGACTAAGTTAAAAAAATATTTCCCCAAACACTACCAACCTGCTCAGGGTTGCTGCTAAACATTCTACGAAACTATCCCTATTCCCTTCAACTCCCTCCAAAATAGGTTCTTTGATTTTTCCACATTCCTAGAGACTTATATAGAACTGTGTACCTTCCAGAAGGTGTGTGGTCCAATTCCATTCTAAAACTAGGTAATTCTGGGCTTTCTTTTTGATTCCTTGGGTATCTGCGGGCACCTTGTGTATCTCTTTTAGCTTTGGTTCCTGCATCAGCCAAGGGGAGGCAATACTCACTGTTGTCTTAAGGGGAACGCTGTGAAAATTAATGATGGGATATTTACCTTGTGTTCTGTGCTTTGTGATTTTTAGGGTGAAGGGACTCATGCCTTTTATCTTAAAGCATGTAATAAATAACATCTTATTGATGCTTATTGTGAAATAAGCATCAAACTGGAAATCAGGAAATACTTGGAATTTAATTTCAGTCCTGAAGGGAAGTCAAAGGGAACCTAGGATTACATTTGTCTTTCCAATCAAATATTAGCCATGGGCCTGTCATTTAATCTTAGTACCTCGTTTTGTCGATCTGTTAAATAGGAATTTACTAATAACAGCTATATTTGCCAGTGCCTTAGATAAGTCATTTGAAGGCAAAAGTGCTTTATGTTCTAGGGATGGCAATCTTTTGGCTTGTAAACCCTGAAACAATGGAAAATGTAGTCACCTCTCCAATTTAAGGGTTAATTATACTTTGAAAACTATTACAGCTAACTCTTGCCCATCTTCTCGAATGAAGGGGAATAATAATGTAGATTAATTCAGAACAATGGATTACACTCAAATAATTTATTTTTGGTTTAGAATATAATATGTAATTATCTTATTTGTTAAAAAGGTATTTTTTGAGCAGTTTTAGGTTCACAGAAAAATTGAGAGGAAGGTACAGAGATTCCCCCATATCCCCACACGTGTACAGCCTCCTCCATTATCAACATCCCCCACCAGAGTGGTACATTTGTTACAGCTGATGAGCCTGCATTGACACATCATAATCACCCAGAGTCCATAGTTTACATTATGGTTCACTCTTGCTGTTGTACAGTCTACGAGTTTGGACAAATGTATAATGACATGCATTCATCATTATTTTCACCACCCTAAAAATCCTCTGTGCTCTGCCTGTTCATCCCTCCCTTACCCCACAAACCCCGGCAACCACTGATCTTTTTATTGTCTCCATGGTTTTGCCTTTTCCAGAACGTCAGGTAGTTGGAATGGTATAGTATGTAGCCTTTTCAGATTGGTTCTTTCCTTAGTAATATACATTTAAAGTTCCTCTACATGCTTTTATGGCTCGGTAGCTCTTTTCCTCTTAGCAGTGAATAATATTCCATTGTCTGGATGGACCACCGTTTATTTATCCATTCACCTACTGAAGGACATCTTGGTTGCTTCCAAGTTTCAGCAATTATGAATAAAGCCTCTATAATTATCTGTGTGCGGGTTTCTGTGTGGATATAAGTTTTCAATTATGTAATTTTTGGAAGCAAGGTAATAATGCTTTTGTTAGGCAAACGTTACACAACATTTGGAATTCCATAAACTCGGACCAAATGGTGGTGGAAGGTAGCTCAGGAAAGAAATGAACATCTATTAATTCTATATGGGCCATGAATTTCTTTTATAAGCCATCCCCAGCATACAACTTGAGGAAGCTGTTACTACTCCTACATTTGCAGTTGTGGGAGCAGGGACTTGGAGAAGTAAAAGAACGTGTTCAAGGTCATATAGCAAGGTATTAGGAAAACTGAACCTGACCCCAGAGCCTTATCAACAGGCTCTCCTGGCCTCTTGTAGGGGAAAGCATAGTAGGATTAAAGCTTTACCACAGCTAATCCCCTGCCTGGCAAGTCTACTATCAGATAATGGAGTTGACACTGTACATTTAAAACCATAGCAAACTTGTAGATGTTAAAAATGCTTGATCGCCTTTGGAAGAAGACACTGATCTAGGTGTCATTATTTACATATGAAAGTAGTTGTAGTGCCCTCCTGACCATACACTTTCCTTCAAAAGGGTACTAACCTTTACTTCCCATTTCGTAGCTCTTTGAGGAAGGAGAAGAAATTATCATTTGCTACTTGTCTGGTAATTCATTGAGGAGTAACTATTATTGAGCTCAGCCTTTACATGCAATAACGCGTTTATTTCTCATAAGAATCCTGTAAAATCAATTTTACGAATCCATTTTGCCCATATGGAAACAGACGAAAAAAGGTTGGGGAACTTGCCCTGAACGGTTAGTAGCTGGTCCAGCTGACAGTTGAACCCAGGTGTGCCTGACATATGCTGTTACCTGCCAGGTGCTGGACCTCACTTAACTTTTGTGACAGCCCCATCAATGGCATTATTGTCATATTACAGACAAGGAAGTGGAGCTTCTGAGACTTTGCATGATGTTCATGATGTGCCGTGACCCAGAACGGCACCACCTCTGCAACGCAGCTCAACTCTGTTGAACCTCGGTCGCTCATTTGTAGGATGAACGGGGGAGAAATGCCGAACGCTTGGACTGTTTGCGTCCTCCGTCTTAGAGGTCTTTAGAAGCACTTTAAAATTCTTTTCTTCACTATCTAGAAATTTATCAAATCTCATTAGCTCCTGTTAAAATAATGTGAGTTGAGTTCCGGGTTGGTTAGCATATTTTTTCTTTACATTTTCTAAAAATGGCCACGATTGTGAGTCACTCTCATTTATCAAAGGAGGCTCACTATATCTGTAGCATTTATTTTTTTCCATTTTCTATGAGGCAAACCTTGGCTGGAACATATTTTAATTTCATTTGACCCA
>NC_058375.1:73755000-74005000 GCF_018350175.1 Felis catus
ATCCGTGTCACTCATCCATTTGATGTTTGTTTATTTGTCTTGTAAGAGAGGATTTCAGCACGCAGTGATCACACTGGCTGCGGCATGAGGTCAGGCCACCGGGCTGCAGAGGGAGGAGGCGTGGACCCAGAAGACGAGGCAACAGCTTAAGCAAGAGCTGCGCAAGGCATGGGAAATAGGAGGTGCTGAGGAAGCAGAGCTTGTGTTTAAGGACCTGCAGCACTGAGTAGGAATGGAGCATTCCAGATCACACAAAAGCCTGGTCAACCAAGCTGAGGAGATTGGACTTAGTCCTGAGGGCAAAGAGTTTCTGATGACACAATCAGATTTCTGCTTTAGCTGCTACGTGGATGGTGATTAAAGCGGGCGGGACTGGCGGCGGAAAAGAGAAGCTAGCATTGCGGCAGGAGCTGGGGAAGAGACGTTGGTGACTAGAGCAGTACGGGGGCAGTGGGAATGGAAAAACTTACTTCGATTTGAGGGTGGCTGAGCAATAGGAACAATAGAGCTTGGAGATGAACTGTATGTTGGGGAGCTAAGTGTGGAGTCCAGAAGGGTGCAGGGGAGCTGGCTAGATGCAACACAGAGCTCTCCGGCCTTCACGCCGAGGACCAGGGATGAGGAGGGGGTTCAGAGGCCCAAAGTGAAGCAATCTCTTTTGGTCTGTCTGTCTTAGGTCAATGCTGCCAGACTGCAGCCAGTGTTACTGGACACTGAATGGGGAGATGGGGCAAGAAAGTAGGGCCCCCCCCCCTTTTCTATTAAATTAAAAATGTGCGAGCAGGGGAGGGGCAGAGAGAGAGGGAGACACGGAATCCAAAGCAGGCTCCAAGCTGTCAGCACAGAGCTGAACACAGGGCTGGAACTCATAAGCCATGAGAGATCATGAGCTGAGCAAAAGTCAGACGCTTAACTGCTTCACTGACTGAGCCACCCAGGTACCCCAGTAGGGGCCCTTCCTTGAAGGGGATAACAATGAGCAAGATTTTTCCAACATTTGTGCTTGATGTGCAAGAATGTGCAGGTTAAATCTCCCTAGCTCCTAGAAGTTTCCAGCTACTAACTCCAGTCCCCTTCAAGAATCTCCGTTAGAGTCTTCATCTAACAGCAGCGGATAAAACTGAGATTCTGTCGTCTTCAAAACTTCAGGCCAGCGGTCACTGAGCACCTGTCTGTGCCAGGCTCCCGAGAGACAAAGAGGAGCCCGAAGCAGGATAGAAAAATCTCTCCTGAAATTCACTGTGCTTGGTGTATAATCTGCCAGCCCCCTCCTTCCCTCCCTCTCCTGCCCCCTACCAGCATCTTGTCGCTCTTCTTCTTAATAGTTTTTGAAAAGTTAACAGAGTGAAAAAAGCAAGGTTTAGGCACACATTATAAAGAGAGCATATAAATATACATCCTGCAGCTTCAGCAACTTGGGTTTGTATCAATTTTCTCCAAGTCAGGGAAAGTGAAAAAAACCAAAAACAAAACAGAGAGGCATTTTTCAGGACAGCCTCGGCCCCATTTTGAGAATCGCGTCCCTGACTCAGGAGTTAAGAGCCAAGACTACCGATTTATTGTAATAGTAATGAACCTGTAAGGGTGGAGCTTTTTTGGCATTTGTTGCTTAGGGTCACCATCTTTTTCAGTCTCGATCTTTTTCGACGCCTGGCCAGCAAAAGTAGAAACTACTTCAGGTAAGACTTTTTTCTTAGCCTCGGTATGGGTTATAACCTATTGGTTTGGGATAGGGTTATACAGCGAGACCTCATTTTACACTCCAGCTCTGTCGCCACCCAGTAGCTGTAGGATGTCCTGGTAGTGGTCCTTTACCTCCTAGAGCCTCAGTTTCTTTGTCTGTAAAATGGGGATTTTCATTGTGCCCACCCTGTGAGGCCGTTGTTTAATGGCTAAGAGTAGAGATTCTGGAGCCAGACTGTCTGGATTTCTACCTTAACTCTGTCACTCACTATGTGGCCTTAGGAAAGCTACCTGACCTCCCACGCCTCAGTTTCCTAACCTGTGAAATGGGGATAACTGTGGCATGCTGCCTTTCTCATTGGGTTGTGATGAAGGTTGTAAAGCATTTATAATGCACTTGTATGGAGGTACTCGCCCAAGAAGTGGGCCCTCAGGGAAGCATACACACTCAGCAAGCACGATTTTAGTACTTGCTAAATAAATAAAAAGGAATTTTTAGAAGGTCAAGTAAGACAATGTAGATGAAGCCAACTGGCCCGTATGTAGTAAGCGGTTGAGATTTGCAGCCCCATGCCTGCACCCTGCCCCCACCTCCGGCCTGCCTCGGGACGGGGCATATGGTCAATGCCAGGTATGTAGTTACTGGTGACAGCTTAATCAGCCCTAAGAAATACGCGTCACTCTCTGGCCTTCAAGGTTTATATTCTTTCTTTGCAAGTGGAAGCTGGTTCTGATTTCAGAGCCTTCTGAGGGGAGATGTGATTTTCCTTATTTACTAACATTTACATGGACTGGTGTCTGGGACACCCAAAATATGTTATGAATCAGGCAGAGGATAACAAGATCTGCAGTACCATACAGATTACTCACTAATTTGACATTTGGGGATTTTTGCAAAATGTTAGGGAACATTTGACAAGATGCAAATTGCTATCTCCATAAAGTACGTTTGACTCTGAGGATGGGCGGCACTCTCCCCTGATGTGGTTACGTTTGTTGCTGGCGCCAGCTGTTGCTTCCTGACGAGGTGGCTTGTTTTATTTTTCCCTTCTGAAGAAGAAAGTTTTGGAATTTTGCTCTGAAAACACCATGACGAAGATTCATGGAGCACCTACGATGCGTCAGGCGTCTTGACATCTTTTGTCACATTTAATCTTCATAGTAATCCTCTCCAGAAGATATCATTAGCGTCTTAATTTTCAGTCAGGAAAACGGAGTTCAGAGAGGGTAAGCCACTTACTTAAGGTCACACAGCTCTGAAGTTCCCAAGTGAGAATTTGAACCGGGGGCTACCTATCCCCAGGGTTTGGATTCCAATCCAGCAAGCTATCTCTCATACCACCAGAGCATCATCAGATTCTGACCTGGTTCTCCTGCAATTAGGGGAGGCAACCTTCTCATTAAATCCTTAGTGTTAGACAACTGGGAAGCAGCTGTGGCCACGAATCTTTGTTCTATACTGTTTTATAAGGAGACCTGAATTCGTTGATACTCTAGAGCTTTGAAGAGCTTTCTCTTATCACAACATTGTTTTCAAAGTCAAACAAGGAAGACTATGTTAAGGGCATGAGATCGGCCCACCCGGGCCCCCAGCGCTGAGGCACGGTTATCGCCCTCACATTATTTTTGGCATGGTACCATACTACTGACACTTACCATCCCCCTGTCAGGCAGATTTTCTCCCTGCTTCCTATCGGCTCTGGGAGGACAAAGGGGGCATGTGTGTGGGATCCGGGTATGAGCAATATAAAATGCCCAGGAAATAGGAATAGAACCCTTGGCAAAAACTTGACTCGGGTGTAATTCCTGGGAACACCCGGTTGTATGGAGGGGCTGTTACCAGAATAGCGATCCCGGAGAGGCACTACACATGATCAAAAGAGCAAATAAATGCCTCCTGGTTCCAAAGGCCTCTCCAAAGCCACTTTCTTCAGTTACCATTTAAAAAAAAATTTTTTTTAACATTTATTCATTTTCTGAGAGACAGAGAGAGAGCACAAGCAGGGGAGGGTCAGAGAGAGGCAGAGACACAGAGTCCGAAGCAGGCTCCAAGCTCTGAGCTGTCAGCACAGAGCCCGATGCGGGGCTTGAACTCATGAAACACGAGATCATGACCTGAGCCGAAGTCGGACGCTTCACCGACTGAGTCTCCCAGGCACCCCTTCAGTTACCATTTTAAATGAAAGACACAAATATATTTAATGAGAGGTAAGAAACTTCTAGGATTTGTCATATGTTTTCTTACAATGAACTGTTCTCCACTATCTTTGTAGGTATGTTGGACCTGCCCAAATCAACAGTAGGTTCCTCGAGACAGAGACTGTCCGTTCTATCTTGTTTTTCCCGAACTGCTTTGTAGTGCTGTACATGTAGTACTTGCTTAATAAACACTTGCTGAAATGAAAATAAGCCTTGGAACAAAATCCATCCTGTGAACGTTAATACTTTTGTACTTAACACTTTAAGTATTGGTAGTGACTAAGTTCTTTTTTTTCCGTACTTAGAATGTTTAGAACATGTTTTTAAAAATGATGCTGTGAAAAACAGCAATAGATATGGATATGTTTTAAATATCCGAAACAGAAGTGTCCCTACCTTTGTGACTATGAAAAATCCTTTTTTTAATCTTAAAAAACAAACAAACAAACAAATAAACAAAAAAACAAAAAAACCCTTCACGGACCCCTCCACATGATCACGGTTGTACTTTTAATGTCTATTAATTGGGGGGAAAAACACACTGGCAAAATGCTTTGGTAGTAATTTTTAAAGTCCACTTCAACAACATCTATAACCTGTAAAGAGTAGTAGAGTTTGTGGCCCGGTATTTAACCTGCCTCCCGGCAGTGCTTGGTGTTTGCGGAGATGAGGACAAGACCTTCCCCTCCCCGCTCCGGGAGCTGAGAGGCACAGTGAAGGGTGGGCACATTTCTAGCTTGGGAATCCATGGGCGAAGGAGGGATTTGGAGGTATTTGGCTTCTTTGGGTTTGTCTTCCTCCACTTCCTTTTCTATACAGTTGAAAGCTACAGCGATGTTAGCGGTTGCGACTCAATTAGGAGCGCTAATTCCAAATGCAAACGGTGAATGGATGGTTTATTCTTCTGGGACTTAATTACTCCTGAAGTGGTCCAAGTAAAACCGGCCCCACGTGAAGTATCATTGTACACTGTCCAAGTGGTCTCCTGAATGTCACCCTCAGAGGCAAGGACACAGCAGACTAGTGAATCAAACACTGCCCTGCCCATCTGGAGACCTCGGTACTAAGTCTGGGTCCATTTCTGATTGGCTGGTGAAGCCCATGCAGCTCTGTGGAGCACTCCAAACTCATCTGTAAAATGGAGACATGGAATTAGATGACCTCCGAAGTCCCTTCCATGTTTTGTCTAGTACAGATCCCCCCAGTAATGGCCCTGATGCACCCAAGCCATGTTGCCTAGTCCCGGGTGCCCCCCTGGCTTCTCCTCCTTCCAAGCCCACTACCCGCACGGGCGGCTCCTGAAGGGTTGTACTCAAAATATTGCTCTGGGTCTCTCTGGAAGGGGGGGGCTTTCATTTTTAATGTCCTATTATTAACCTTTTTCCAAGCTCTGTTTTCCAAGTTTAGGTCGGCTCATCAGAGTTGAACATGGACTGTTTGGATTCTTGCCCAAGCTGTTCTCCGAGCCTGATAGCACATTCATTACTCCCTACCCATGGTTTCTGCTAAATGACCTCGTTAGTGCTCTAATTACATGTTGCTCTTCGGCAAGCTGGGGGTGGGGGTGGATGAGTTAACGAAGGCTGAGGACTGAGATGGAGTACCTTGTAAACACACTGAATGCCGCCTACCTTCCCCTGGCCTGATTACCCATGGGGAGCTGGAAGGGAAGCTTCATGCCTTCTTCTCCTCTTCTTTTGTCATTACACATTAAAGATAATAATAATGCATACCAAATGTACCAGTGGTAGTTGAGAATACATGAATTTGGAAGCCGGATGGTAATGTGTTTACAACCTACTGTATGCGGGACCAGAGAATAAAAGACAAAAAGCAAAAGCAAAAAAAGCCTGGGGTGAGGGGAAGAAAGGAGACCAAATGTGTTTTGAGCACGTATCTTAGGGGTTTTTATTCATTCTACCAACGGCTTTACGGGCTGGTTATTATGTTTGATTTACTAATGAGGAAGCAGATTCAGAGAGGTTTAAGTATTTTCCAAGGGCACAAAGCAAGTACATGGCAGAGTTAGGAAGTGAGCCCAGCTGTGTCTGACTCCAAATCCCAATATCCCATGCTACTCCTCAGCTAATTCAGTTGTTCACTCATTCATTCATGTATTCAACAGATCGACTGTGACTCTTCTACACCAAAGTCTAATCGCATAATTTAGGAGTTTCTGTATTACTGTTTTGAACTTAATTCTACAGTTTCCTCAGATGAATCTCAACTCAGTGGTGTCTTCTTCTCTCATAATTTTCTCTGTCCTCTCAGGATTCTTCCACCTTGGGGGTCAGATCACAGGTCTGAGATTCAGGACCCTGGCAGGTCTCTTTAAAGATTATCCTGAGCAAACTTGTATTTTTCAGTTAAGGAAACTGAGGCCCAATGGCCTGTTGAAGTGGCAAACGTTTCACTACAGTACATTCCCGGGATTTCAAGAGTGTAGTCGAATTTACCCGGAGTGTTGCAAAGATGCGTGTGTTCCATAACGGATGTGAAGACTTACAAATGCTTTCCGAGGCCGTTCACCTCTGGCAGTGGGTTCGGATGACAAGTGCTGTACCCACCGCGCCCGGGGGCTGATTAGCAAGAGACTTGACTTAAATTTGTTCACTACAAAATCACTCGGGCCACATTTTAATGAAAGAGAACTCATCTTCCAAAGGGGATCTCTGAAATATGCAGGGTTTTCTTTGAGGCTTCCTTTTGGGTGGTGTTAGGATGAAAAAGTACCATCAAACGCTTCTTCTTGTCCCTGTGGGATTCTCTCCGCCACAGTTTTTGAAAAGTGGCAAATACAATATGTTGAACGTTGAGAGATGTCTCCACTTAGGACAAAATAAATGATGTGATGGTAACAGGATGCAACTTTAACCAAGTGGTGAACTTGTTTCAAACCAGGGGTCTTATCCATCTGATTAGTAATTAGTATTTCGACAGAGAACTTGGAATTTTGCAAACCAAGCATTTAAAAATGTGTGCATTGGTTGTTTGACAGACTGTCGGGAAGCTTGTGCGGGCTTAGTGTATTAGCTTGTTCTAAAGCAATCAAGTTGTTATTATAACTACAAGAAAACTGGAAAAATAACTTTCACAGTCAGATCGACCATAGGAAAGAAACTAGAAAAACAACGTTGAGCTGTTCCCTGAATGTATGGTATGTTTGCTGAATTGGGGGTGCGAAGCAGCAGGAAACCATTATTGCATGTGATCATAATTTTAATGATTCCACTAGAACATAATAAACTTATAATATGTATGCCTTGAAATAAATTATAGATCCTGGAGTAAAAGGCAACTCCTTATTCTGCATTTATCAATTTGGGAGAACTGCTCCCTTCTTCTGCAAATAAGTCATTAAGCTGCATGTTTCTCCACAGAATAACTTTTGGAAGAATTATTCAGGCCTTCTAAAGGAATTCACTTGCATTCCTCTTCTATTTTTAATAACCAAAAACACACACGGGAGATGCAAACACACCCCTAAAATTTTTGAATGACTGGACAAAGCAGTGTTAAAAATTCAACAGCACTAATTACTAGCTGAGCAGTATAAAAACCTCTGAATAAATGTCAGCCTAGGAGATAAGCTCTTATCTTAATCTAATGACTCCACAGACTTAATTTGTCAGGCCAGCCTAGTTGATGAAAAACAGGTTTCTATTCTCCAGTGTTAGCAGGAACATCTTTCCAAATCTTTGAAGTTGGATAGTAATACCATCAGTGTCATCCCGTAAAAGTCTTGTGATGAAGCCAATTTAATTCCTATTGTCCTATTACACTAATTAAGGTTGTCCCACCCCTGTCGGACAAATATCTAAAAGTAAAGCCAATGTATTTTTAGATTTTCTCCATTTTGAACTAATCACCCTCAACTCCCAATGTTTTCTGCTTTTTTTTTTTTTTTTTTAATAGTGCTGGAACATCAGGGACCATCTATCTTCATATGGGGAAGCTGAGATCTCCAGAGAAATCCATTAATTCAAAGGAATCCATTCATTGGGAGGCAATGTAGCAGAGTAGTTAAGAGCCCGGGTTCTGAGGCAGAAAGACCTAGGGAAATTTTTGCTCTGTCACTTATAAGCTGTGCGACCTTGGGTAAATTTCTTAAACTTTCTTAAGCCTCAGTTTAATCACCTGTAAAATGGAGGATAATTATGGATGTCATGAGGGTTAAATAAAATAATAATGCATGCCAAGTACTCACACTTAGTGCAGTTCAGCTTTCATCCATTCACAGACTCATTCGTTCATTCATTCACTCAATCAATCACCAAATACCTATTGAGTCCTAACAAGTCTCTAACATATACTTGGTGCTATAGGACATATGAAGACCCAAAAGGCAGGGCCCTTTGCCTTTGGAGGACTTTGTATGAACTTCCTGCTCAAGGAAGCTCAAGGCTGACATAATCAGCTGATCTCACTACACCTGGGAAGGAAATGCCACAGACTTATCATGACCTTCCACTTAAACTCCATGGTGAACATTGTTGCTGGCTTTCCACTAAAATGCAGATGTCAATATCCATCTTAGAGGTCTAGCGTGCAGATGACATGAGATTATGCATAGTGGACAGCCAAATGTTGGTGGCTTCTCAGCTTCTCTGTCTCTTGTCCCTGTGACCCAGAATCACATGCATGGTACAAACAAATCTAGGGAGCTCTCTTCCATCTTGTCTCATCTCTATCTCATTAGTCAATGTGATCTCCTTTCCAGCAGTCCTCACTTCCTCTGCTCACTCCCCTCCTCACTGCTGGCCCTGCACCGTATTGATTCTTCATTTTATTGAATGTCACTTGGAGACATTTGTTGATATTTATAGTTTCTTTGATTTCCTCACCTTAATTGTGATGAAACAACTTCTTCCAAACTTCCTGAATCATACATACACTTAAAAAGTACGCATTAAGAATCTATTATGTACGAGGGACCCCACTAGGTATTGGGGACACCAAAATAGGCAGGATGCAGCCACACCTGTTAGAAACTGCTGTGATGAGGTGAGTGCTGTGACAGCGGCGCCCAGAGGGCAAGGAACGCAGGGTGGGTGGGGGAGACACTCACTTCAGACTGGGAACTCCCTTGGAGAAGGTTTTCCAGAGGAGATGACTTGGGCTTAGCTCTGAAAACTGAACAGCAGTCCACTGGGTAAAGGAGTAGGGAAAGGAAATTCCACGTTGAAGAATCCACACGCGCAGATGGAAGAAAGCAGTTCAGTAGAAGAGTGACAAACCTGAGGGAAAGGGTGGGAGAGGAGGTGGAAATGAAGCATCGTGAAGGTCTTATAAATGCTGAGGGCTTAGAATTTCACCACTTAGAATTTCACAATCTCATCACTTTCAGAGTGACGAGAGCCATTGATAGATCTGGGCCCAGGAATCAGGTTTGAGTCGGTGTTCTGGTTCTCCTCACCACTTCTGTGGGCTCTGATCACATTGTCTCCCTCGCACCTCTCAGGTTCGCTGGGCACCCCAGCAGCCTGCTCTCGGAGTCCTTTTCACCTGGTCTCCCGTCAGCACCTATGACAAACAGCTCTTTGGCTTCCTCTGCTCTAATGCTTGTCACTCTATTCCACCTGGACAACCTTTGTCTCTTGTTACCTGCAGAACCTTTGGAACCCTTGGAGGCCTTTGAAACCTCCAACTGTGACATTCTTCTTCCTAGTGGCCATCTCTTACCCCTCTACCTTGTCCCCTCCCTCGAGCCATCAGTGAGACATCCATTACTTAAAACATTCTACCCTCCCAGTCCTAAGTTTTATTCCCCTCTATCTAGTCAGGATCCTGTGGAATTTCTCTTACCACTCTTGCTAAGCCCCCTTCTACTCCCAACCTTCAACCTCTTCCATTCCTTCCACTGGAGAAAATGGAACAACCTTGACTAATAATTCCACTTATTGCTTACAGTGTCTGGTTTGAAGTTGAGCCCTCAGTACTGGCCTTTTTCTCATGTCTGCTAGACTTGCTTTCCCATTCCTTCCTGACACGCTGGGGCCATACCTGTTTGTAGGAGACAGACAGGTTTGGTGGGCATGCCTAACACGCCCTAGGAGCTGTCCGTTAAAAACATGTTTTTAGTGTTTATTTATTAAATGTTATCTATTAAATATGTCTCTGAGAGACAGAGAGACAGAGTGTGAGTGGGGGAAGGGCAGACAGAGAGGGAGACACAGAATCTGTAGCAGGCTCCAGGCTCCCGGCCGTCAGCACAGAGCTGGACGCAGGGCTTGAACCTAGGAGCTGTCCTTTAGATGGCTGTAGTTTTTGGCATGTGCATACCCCACCCCCACCCTCACCTTGACACAAATGTTTGAGAAAGGGTGAACACCTGGTATCGAATCCTACTGGGCAATCTGTTGAACATTGCCAATCAGATTTTCTTGTGACAGTTTGTTCCTGTATCATTTAAATAGACTGCCTTTAACTTGAGTTTCCTTCAATGGATTTCTATTACTTTTGAACCAAAAGCTTTTACGAGATGACTGCAGCACCTCAAGTTGTCAATCCTATCCTGCTCCCCCCACCTCCCTTTATTACATCTTAGTAAGAAAACAGAGGCTCTCTAGCCAGAAGTGCAACCTGTTTTCAACTGTATTTCTTACTAGTTTTACCTCATCTCAGAGAGACCCAGAGAGTCTCAGAGACTCAGAGAGACTGGTTTCTTTTTAAAAATATAATTGCAAATTATCTACATTTATTAAGACATATTTCTGCTACTTTATTTTATGTTTTCTATTTACTATGCTTTTTGTTTTAAAATATCTTTATGTTTTCCTCCTTTCTTGTTGTGTGGATTGGTTGAAATTTCTTTCTTCTTTTTTCTTCTACTGGTTTAGAACTTACACTTACTGTTTCTATCCTTTTAATGAATGTTCCTAGACTTTAGCACATATATTTAAATATGCATTTTTTTCCCAGCCAAGCTTATAGTTAATCAGTGTCTCTATCATTCTCCTCCCAGAAGCTTTAACTTTCATCTGAATAAGTTTCCATTGATCCTATATTAGAATTATCTGGTATTGGAATTATACTTTGTTTATAAGCACAGGAATTATTGGTATTGTTATCTACAATCAATACCTATTTAGATTTACTAACACGTTTTACCGAATTTTTCCACACCTTTGCTTCTTCCTTCATGGTTAATTTTTTTCACTTACCAAATACATCTTTTAGTGGTTGCTTTTTTGTTTTGTTTTAAGAAAGAGCTTGTGGTCAATAATTTTTTGAATCCCACCTGTTGAATGGTAGTTTTTATAGAATTCCAGATGCACAGTAGCTTCGTTGCCACTTTGAAAGTTATTCCATAAGTGTCTTATAGTCATTGCTGTTAATGACAAGTCTGCTGTCAACATGATTGTCATTCTTTTATAGGCTGTTTCTCTTTCTAAAACTTTCTTTAGTGTTGATATTATTCACTTGCACTATGATGTATCTGGGTGGGGATTTGGTGGGGGGGGCAGAGGGAGAGAGGATATATATATATATATATGTATATTAATATTTTTATTCATTTTTGAGAGAGATAGCGTGAACTGGGGAGGTACGGGGGGGGGGGGGGTGTTGGACAGAGGATCCAAAGCAGGCTCCACATTGACAGCAGAGAGCCCAATGTGGGGCTTGAATTCATGACATTTGAGATCATGACCTCAGCTAATAAGCCAGCCAGGAATCCCTTCAAAAAACAGTCTTAAACAGGTTCCAAGATCAGTGTGGAACCTGATGTGGGACTCGATCTCACAACTGTGAGATTATGACCTGAGCTGAAATCAACAGACGCTTAACCGACTGAACCACCCAGGCACCCCTAGGTGCCGATTTTTAAAACTTTGCCCTTCTTGGCACTTGATGGACTCTGTCAGTCTCAGAACTCATGACTCTCTTCACTTCTGGAAGATTCCCAGTTACTGTCTCTCTGTGCTCTCGCCTCTCTCTGCTACCCCCACCCCCCGACATTCTCTCTAGGCTATCTTGTAAAACTACTCTTCTGAGATGCATGTTAGAACATTTTAATCATTTCTCTATGCTCTATGTCTCTTAAATTTTCCTTTCCATCTCCAGATTTTTATCTTTTTGGATAGCTTTTTGGGTAATTACTTCAAGTGTTCTACTGGTTCACCTGTGACTCAACTTTTTAACCTATACATTTTTTATTTCATAAATATTTAAAAAAATTTTTTTAATGTTATTTATTTTTAAGAGAGAGGGAGACAGCGAGCTGGCGAGAGGCAGAGAGAGAAGGAGACACAGAATCCGAAGCAGGCTCCAGGCTCCAAGCTGTCAGCACAGGGCCTGGTGCAAGGCTGGAACCCACAAACTGTGAGATCATGACCTGAGCTGAAGTCAGCCACTTAACCGACTGAGCCACCCAGGTGCCCCCCGTAAATATTTTTACTTTTCAAGTTTTTTTTAAGTTTTATTATTGGGGTGCCTGGGTGGCTCGGTCAGTGAAGCACCTGACTCTTGGTTTGGGCTCAGGTCGTGATCTCGTGGCTTCGTGGGTTTGAGCCCTGCGCTGGGCTCTGCACTGGCAGCGTGGAGCCGGCTTGGGATTTTCTCTCTCCCTCTCCCTCTCCCTCTCCCTCTCCCTCTCTCTCTGCCCTCCTCCCACTCGGGCTGTCTCTGTCTCTCTCCAAATAAATGAATAAACGTAAAAAGTGTTATTATTTCCTGGTCTTTTTTCATGGGTATCATTCCTTCTTTTATCTTTTTGAAGATTTAAAATTCTGCTCATTTTCACGTCATTTCTGTGTTGCTTGAATATCGCCATTTCGTTGGGTTTAACTTCTCCAGTTCTCTGGGTTTTTGGCTCTCTCTCCTTGATGTGCATTTTAAACAATACACTTTTTAATTCTCTTTGTCAACTAATTTTTTAAATTTTCCTATGACCTGATGCCCTCCTTATGGGGAAGGTTTCATGGTTGCCTCTGCCCCGGACTCACAGTTTATTTCTGACCGAAGTTCACATTTAGTGGCTTGGTGGGGTCTATCACCCTGCAGAGACGGTGCAATTCTAGGTCTTTTCCCTGAATGCAGTGCAGGGTGGGGTCCTAGTTCTAAGACAGAGCTTACTCCTGTTTATGGGCAGGAGACTTCTTTATTGCAGTCGTCTTGGGCTGCTAAATGGAGATATTTTGTCCCCTGTTGATGACTATGAAGCACTGTCCTGACTTCTAGCTTCATATGGGTGACTTGTGCCCATGCTGGGCCTTGGATATCCACCTTCAGCTTTCACGTAACACCCTGGTTTCCCATCCGTTTCTCTTGTTTTCAGTACCTCTTTTTAGCGAGGCCTCTCCATCTCTGGTTTTTTATTTTGTCTCATTTGTTCCTTTGTGGAATAGATTTCTTGTTTTTGAGAACGACTGATTTGTTAAAAATTCTTTTATTCTTAACTCAAAAATGTATGAAAGAGCTTAATATGGTTTTTTGTTTTTGTTTTTACAATGCACCCTTTGTTTCTTAAAATTTACATTCCCCGTACTTATAAATTACCTTTTACTTCCTTACTTACAATGCCTTCACATTTTTATGTTTATATTTTATTCTATAATATAGCTGTTTTATTATTAATTTTTATTTTATAAAAGCAATACATGTATATTATTTTAAAAGTCATGTAGTACTAAAAAGCTTCTAATGAACCAGAATAGTTTTACTTCTCATTCTGAATACTATGCCCAGGAGACAACCACTCTCAATTCTTCTAGCTTTTCCCCCTTATATTTAACTTCATATTTCTAATAATAGCCAACAGTGCTTACCATGTAACAGTCACTGTTCCAAGTGCTATTAACTCATTTAATCTAAATAATATGCTTATTTCTTGCCTGATAAATTTTAGAAACATTTTACCGTATTTTTGCCATAGTAGAGAAAAACTTAACTCTTTTTTTTCCTTCCACATATCTGTTTAAATAAAATCATTTTAATTTCTTCACTATCTACATGCAAATATTGTTCAATGGTGGGCCAACTAGTGCATTACAACTGTGTTTCCTTCCTTTTCCTGCCCTTTATTTCTCTTGGAAATGAAAATAGCTTCATTTTTTTCCTGTGTCTCTTTCTATAGTCTTATGATTAATTTTCCAAATGGTTCAATACTTCTACTATAAATAACACATTCTATGTATGGACTCAAGTAAAGCAGCTTTAATTTTTCTAGACAACTTCTCCCAGAAACTTTCCTCTCTTGCTCCAATGTGGACTTTTTTCTTTCTGACACAGGTGTCATTATACGATGTTTTTTGTCTCTCTTTTGGTCTGTTTTCTTTCTTTCTTTCTTCTTTCTTTCTTTCTTTCTTTCTTCCGTTTTTTTTTTTTTGTTGTTGTTGTTGTTGTTGAATATTTTATTCTTTTTTTTAAGGTTTATTTTTTTATTTTGAGAGCAAGAGAGAGAGAGCAAGTGCAGAGGAGGGGCAGACAGAGAGGGAGACAGAGAATCCCAAGCAGGCTCTATGCTGTCAGTGCAGAGCCCAATATGGGGCTCAAACTCACCAACCATGAGATCATGACCTGAGCCAAGATCAAGAGTCAGATACTTAACTGACTGAGTCACCCAGGCACCCCCTCTCTTTTTTCTTTGTTTTCTTTCTTTTTTATTTTTTTTAACGTTTATTTATCATTGAGAGGCAGAGCATGAGAGGGGCAGAGAGAGGGAGACACAGAATCTGAAGCAGGCTCCAGGATCCAGCTGTCAGCACAGAGCCTGACGTGGGGCTTGAACTCACCAACCGAGAGATCATTACCTGAGCCAAAGTTAGATGCTTAACTGAGCCACCCAGGCGCCCCTTTGTTTTCTTGATTTTATATGTCTTTCTTTCTTTCTTTCTTTCTTTCTTTCTTTCTTTTCTTTTCTTTTTTTTTTTTCTTTTTCCTTTTTTGGATTAATTCTTTTTTTGTTGAAGTATGCTTTCTGATAACCTTCTAAAGCTTTCTGATAACTTTCTAAAGAATTATAATGTTTTAATTTTTGCACGTCTAAAATGTCTTTATTCTTCCTCCACATGAATGACAGACTGGGAATAGAATTCTAGATTGAAAGTCATTGCCACTTAAAGTTTTAAGACATTGCTCCATTCTTCAAAAATGTAGTATTGCTGTTGATGAGTCTGATGTCAGTTGGGTCACTTTCTTTATAAGGAGCCTAGTTTTCTTCATCTAGAAGCTTTTGTGATCTGCTCATTAATCCTACATTCTACTCTATCCCAGGTAATCTGAGCATTCAGAGTAACGTATTTGGTGTGAATATTTTTGTGTGGGAAGGGTGGTTGGTAATATTGGTATTGTTGATGTTGTTATTATATTAATTTCTCGGGCTGAGTTGAAATTGTATGTCAGTTGTTTAATCCTCTGCTACTATCATGGTTTTCAATTCTTTTAAATTTTTTGGATTTGTTTTATCACCTAGCATATGTGCTATCTTGGTGAATATATAATTGCATTTGAAAATAGATTGTTGTATGATGCATTGTATAAATAACAATTAGGTCACGTTGATAGTATTCTTCAGACCATCTATGTACATAGTGATTTTTTTTTTTAGTTCTATTAATTGCTGAGAGAATTATGTTTAGTTTCCCATGATTGTAGTTGCATATTTCTCCCTCTGATTCTGTCATTTTTTGCTTCATGTATTTTTAAGCTCTGTTATTATGCACATATAAATTTATGATTATTATCTCTTTCTTATGGATTTACTCTTTATTCATTATAAAATGTCCATGTTTACCTTTGATATACTCTTTGCCTTGAAGCCTATTTTATCTGTTATTAATATAACCACTCCAGTCTTTCTATACCTACCATTTGTATTATATATCCTTTTTCACCCATTTATTTTAAATCTATGTGTGCCATCATATTGAAGTTGTCTCTTATATAGTAAATATTATAGGATCTTGCATTTAAAAAAATCAATTCTGATCATTTCTGCATTTTCATTGAGCATTTTAATCCATTAACATTTAATGTAATTAGTGATAGAACTGGATTTAATTTGTCCCCTCTGAATTTTATTCCTCTCATTCCTTTTCATTCCTTTTTCTAAATTGTTTGAATATTTAATGTATCTATTGGCTTTTCAGTGATGTCACTTTGCATTATATTAATCTATGCCCCTAAACTATTTGCTTCTATTATCAGTCAGGGTCCAATCAAGAGATAGAAACCATACCAGTTCTTGAATAGAGAGTTTACTGTAAAAAAGTGTAACCTAGGTAACTGAAAGAGTACAAAGGGGACTATAAAATATCATGAAAGGAGGAAGCATTTATCACCCTTAGGGCTGAGCGAAGAAAGAGAATATACTGTAATTATTAAAATTTGGAAGCTTAAAGGTGGAATCCCATGGAGGTGAAAGTCAGACCTCCAAAGAGAAGGTGATATTTGGCTGATGTTGATGTCTCTGCATTAGAAAAAGGCTAGGATCCAGACTCTGAGGAGGAAGGCATATTACTATTAATCTAGCAGACATTTTTGAGCACTTACTATGTCTGCTATGACAGACTCTGATCATAAAAGGCTAATAAGAAACAAGAAGCATAAAGGAGAAGGGAAGATGGGCAGAACAAGCAGGTCCAAGAGAAGGAATCTTTCAAATGAAAGGGATGTGAAGATATCCTGCACCATAGGAAGGAGAACCGGTTAAAGTTGTTATCTCTCAGCTCCAAGCGCACCCTTTTATCCTCCACTTTGTGATGCTGGGCTGGGACTCTGTAAACATCATTTTTGCTTTGCCAGTTGACTTCCTGTGAAGCATGTTAATAGGGAGTGCAAGAGGAAGGCAAAGGCTGGAGGAGGAAGAAAGGACTTGCTCCTTCCTGTCTACTACCTGTTGCTTCCTGTGGGCTTCCTGTCTGTTTGTGGTTCCCATGAGTGTCACCCCAGCCATATTTCTTCACTTCATCACTGGAAGTTCCTTCTGGTAGCGGCAGCGAAATCTATTTGAAGTGTTTCCAATTCATAGAACCAGCCTCTCTGCACCTCCCCCTGCTCCTCCCAAGACACCACTCTATGCCCGCTAGAGGATAAAAGGGTGGGCTTGTTGCTGAGAGACAACTTTAACTGGTTCTCCTTCCTATGCTTCAGGATATCTTCACATCCCTCTCATTTGAAAGATTCCTTCCCTTGGACCTGCTTGTTCTGCCTATCTTCCCTTCTCCTTGATGCTTCTTGTCTCTTATTAGCCTTTTATGATCAGCAAATACCACAGAGCCTGTCATAGCAGAGATAGTAAGTGCTCAAAAGTGTCTGCTGGATTAATGGTAATACAAGAGAGTAAATGATAAATGCCAAGGGAATAGTGCTGACTGTAATTGCCATGGAGGCTCAGAGGAGGAGGGAGAGACTACCACGGACTTGAGTGGCCCCCAAAGCTTTATAGATGAGTTGGATCTTGAGCTAAACAATGATAAGCTGGAAGGGTTTAAATATATGAAGAGAAGGATGAGGCATTCAAGATGGAGGGCACAGCATGAACAAAGACTTGGGAGTTAGCAATAAGCTAGACACTAGGCATGGGTAGAGCTGAGCTATTCCTTCAATAGTGTGAGGCTAACTTTTGAGAGAGGCCTTGTAACATCTGCCTAAACTGTGGAATCATAAAGGAGCAATTGGAACATTGTCATGTAAGAACTGAAAAGGAGGCATGGGTGGAATTTTCAGCAGGAGAGGGTCATAATGTGTAGCAGAATGGTGCTGCTGTTAATAGGAATCAAGAAATCAGGAGAAGAAAGAAGTTTTAAAATTTTTTAATGGTTCTGGGATTTTGATCATGCTGCATTCAATTTGAGAGTCCACATTTAGAATCAGGGACATGCAGAACATGCCAGAGAATGAGTTGGGAGGGAGGGAAGGTCCGAGAGGTTGGTGGAACATGCAAATGGTATAGGAAATGGAGAGGAAAGAAATTTCAGGCCTTCGTGTGGTCGTCCTTGCCTCCACAGCAAGGGTGACAACTTCAGGAGGTAAGCAGTGCATGTTGGTTTCGTTTAGTTAGAGTCAGTATTTGAAATTATGGGTGGAGGAGCTGCCTGTCACTCGACACCCCTGCTGTGGTCAAGGAAGTGTCCTCCCCTGTTGAGGCCATCAAACTGTGTCTTCTCTTTTTATGGACCGCTTTTGCCACCCTCTGAAAAAGAAACTTTGTTTATGCCTTAAATTGTGGCAAAGCCTCTACCTGTTTACCCGGTTTTAAAATGATGAGAGTTATGACTTTTTTCTGTTTTGTGCTTGAATTATGCTCTTTCTTCTACAAGGAAAATAATTTTACCAGCAAAATATATATATATATATATATATATATATATATATATATATATTTCTGACAAGTTCTAAAGGGGGAATTAGAATATATTGTTGAGAAAAGTAAACCCATTTGGTAACTAGACAGATGAACATGTTGAAAACACTCTAGTTTCCTGCCCCACCAGAGCCTTTGCTGCACATGTATGTGAGAGGGACTCTCTTTCCTGCTTTGTTTCTGAACTTCGCTGAAGCACTTCTGCTGTTTTTAGGAGTAGCTAAGCCTTCTTGACTGAAGCTTAGGAAAGCCAGCCTTTCTTCCCACAATGTGTAACTTCAGCGAACCCTTTGGGCTGCCAGGCACGTTGAAGATCCTGTGGGTACAACTCTGCGGAGACCAAGGGCAAGATAATCAGTCCAAGGAGACAGTTAATTTTAGTACAAAAGAGGTTAGATGTGATTTATTTCCAACACCAATGAACCAAAAGAGCTAACAATCATCAGAACAAAACACAGAACCATCAAATACTCCATGTAAAAATGGCTTGTGTCAGCTGGATAGGCGTCGTCATTAGCAAGGGAGGCAGAATTCAGGTGGCTCCGGAGTCGATGTGGAGGACATTTTCAGGTTGTCTTTATAGGAAAAGGGATTTGAATCATCAAAGAGTTAGAGAAATGGATTTGGAGACAGGAAAGAGAATAGGAGCAGAAAAGGAGGCTAGAGAGGACAGGAGGGTTTTTATAGAAATATCATAGCTCATTCGTCATTTCGTTCATCATCATTATCTTCAGAAAGCATAATACTAGGACAGGATCCATGCAACTTATGCTGCCTCTTAATCATCCGTTTTCAGCTGCTGCAGTAGAATCCTCTCCATGGCTCAACTTGCTGTGGAGCAGAATTCAGTGTGCCCATCGCCAAGACCAGAAGTGCTCCCTCACCGTGTCTCACCTCCAGGATGGACCTTCGGCAGGTGTATTGTTCTCCACTTAAGCAACGTGCTCCCTTGCACTTGAGCTGGACACAAGGACTTGTCAAAGGCCATTGCTCCTTGTCCCATTGTTGATTTATTCAACCCTGAAAGAAAAAAAAAAAACTTAAACAGCCTCTTTTCCTGTTTCTGAGACTCCCGTTGCATCTGAATCCAAGGGCTTAGCAGAAGACCTACACAACCCGTGTTGACAGCAGGAGGAAGTCTCAGATGGGTATTCACCCAGTCCTAAATCCTTATTTTAGTGAGAGAAAAGCCTTAGACCCTTCCTGTTTTTCCTTCTAGATCATTATTTATCAGAATACTTTGGGTCCTGAATCCCGTCCCCGCTATTTAATTACCCTTTCTTGTCTGCAGTCACTGTATCATACATATACCTCTGTTATTGCCTTCACATGTAACACATTATACATCCTTTGTTTTTCCATGGACTAGGATAATGGCTTAATTATCTGGGAATCTCCTGTATCTAGATCAGCACTTGGTATTTATATTTTGAGTAAGTGAATGAAAGAACAAAAGCCATTTATTTTGAGTGAATAGTAATTAAATGGACAATGCTGCCGTCTACATCTATCCCTGGCAAATAAGACGGGAAACATCCTGAGACTTTTATAGTTATGAAAGGAAAACGAAGAGACTTTCATTGTAAAGAGGAGAAGACTCTGGGGATATTGATATTAGGGTACTGGAGCAGGATCCAGGGCTGGAGTGGATTTAGATCTGAGCCCTTGGGTGTCTGTCTAGTGCGTGTTTCAAAGCCAGGATTTATAGCTCACTTTCTTTCTACCTTCAGCCGTCCCTTCCCTTTTCTTAACTTTTTCTTATTGCTCTTACTGATAGAGACCACAAGTTACTACAACTGTTCTCCGTTCAAACAGGCAGTCCTGTTGTCAGACCAAGTATCCAATTGTAGGCTTCAGAAAACGTCTTCACCTCTCTAGCTTTTCTGTAAGTGGGTGAACTCAGATTGGGTGGGCTACGTACTAGAAGGGGAAAATGAGTTTTAAAATGTATCAGGGTGTGTTTGCCAAATAGGAGAGCCAATAGCTACTTTTGACAGTGATTAGGGAGAGACTGGGTTTTCCTAATCACCCCAAAGTCATGCCTTGTATCACTGTAACGTCTTTCTTGAGCACCCTAGAATCCTCTGGTTACCAATGAATGGGCATTTCAATCCTTACTAGAAGTGCTCATCCTTTATTGTGTTCCATTAAAGCCTCAGGCATACACCCTGCCTCCTTCTCTGACCTCTTTTTTTTTTTTTTTTTTTGCTACCAAGCTGGGGAGCAAAGCTGGCACCACGTGGGGAGTTTCCATGTGCGAATGTCCACATCCTTCATTCACATCCTTCAAGGGTTTCTTTTAACATTTTCTGATTGTGTTTCTGAGTACATGGTGTCAACAGCTCTCAGAACTGTTAAGTTTTCTATTTATCCTCAGGCCAGGAAAAGGCACAGATCACTGCAGTGTAAAATTACCAGTGGTTTTGACAGTGACCTGGAAGAACTATGGAATGAAGAAATTTAGCCTTGAGAGCTGAGGTCCAGCCCCAGGCCCATCGTAACCAAGAAGTTCTGCTCAATTATACAGGTCAAGAGAAGTTCTGCTAGTCCTGAAAATATTGAACTCATCAAACTCAAGTTGCGTGTTGTTGACACGTCTTAATGAATGGCCAGTTTTGGACACCAAGAACCGTATTTACTCATTTATTTTCTCTCCCATTCCATTCCTATACAACCTTAATTTTGAAAAGTAATTCCATGAGGTTTGAAATTTTCATTTTATTTGTTTTGGAGGAGCTTTCCAAATCAGCACGAATTTTTCTGAAGGCTTAAAAAGATGAGCTGGAATGATGAAAGACTGCCATATTTGCTGAAAATAGAAAAAAGGGCACTTCTTGCTTTGCAACTGCTCTTGCAAAGCCTTTAGAGAGCAAACGTCACAATGACTAAGAATTCAGGCCTTAGAGCTGGACCACCTGGCTTGAACCCTAGCTCTGCCACGTCCTGGCTATGAATCAGTGAGCACATTACCCTGTTTGCCTCAGTTTCATCATCAGGATGGCAGTAAAAATGCCTACTGCTATGACTGATGTGGGTTAAAAGGTATGAGGCACTTAGCACAGTGCTTGGCACATGAAAAGTTCTCAATGAATGCTGGCCAGTGTTTTAATTAGGTGCTAGCTTAGAATTGTTGCAGATGTCCTGTGAATGTAGAATCACAAAGTTAACTCTGAGAAGTATAGAAATATATACTGAAAAAAGAGGATTGTGCAAATAAACATGCTAGAGCTCAAGATAGATGTGTTTAAATTAGGAAAAAAATTCTTTTTTAAAAAATATTTATTTATTTTATTTTTGAGAGAGAGAGAGAGAGAGAGATGTGAGCAGGGGAGGGGCAGAGAGAGGGGGAGAGAGAATCCCAAGCAAGCTCTGCCATGTCAGTGCAGAACCCGATGCAGAGCTTGAACCTAGGAACCGTGAGATCATGACTCGAGCCAACATCAAGAGTTGGACGCTTTAACCGACTGAGCCACCCAGGCACCTGAAAAAAAAATTCTTATGCGTTTCCTTAGTCTATGAAACCACCCCTTTGTCAGATCCCTTTACAAACAGTCTTATACATCAATTCTTAGTATTTACAAACCTTGGTGAGCAGTTACTTCTTTTTTTTTTTAATTTTTTAAAATGTCTATGTATTTTTGAGAGAGACAGAGAGACAGAGAGAAAGTATGTGTGTGTGAGTGGGAGAGGGGCAGGGAAAGAGGGAGACACAGAATTCGAAGCAGGTTCCAGGTTCTGAGCTGTCAGCACAGAGCCTGACATGGGGCTTGAACTCATGAACCGTGAGATCATGACCTGAGCCGAAGTCAGACACTTAACTGACTGAGCCACTCAAGTACCCCTAGTAGTTACTACTTACATGTAGCCTATTAGTCTATTACCTTGCTTCCAAGGGCCATTTTAGCTTCTTGAGATATAACCTAGGCACTAGCCACTTGTTTCCTAACTGCAGGAGATATGCATCAAGGTCTCCAGAGCTCACTAGCCTTCCTTAGGAGGATAGGACTCCCAGAATCCCAAAGGGTCTTCTAAAATCCTTCTCACAAAATTCTTCCTTAAGTTCCACTTTCAGGGCCCTTTTACATCTTCAATGGGAATGACAGATTTCAAGGATTATGCAATTGGTTCTTCTGTATTTCTCCTTTTGGAAATTCTGCATATGGTCTAGCACTTTCTTTGGAATGCGGCATCAGTTGTATCTTGGTGCATCAGTCAAAACTTCTAATTTAACTTTCTGTTATTTATAAACCCATCTTTTGTACCTCATCATGGTACACTGGATACAGAATATTTATAACTCCCCAAGCCTCAACGTTGAACAAGTAGAGTTAGGGGTAAGTGAGGGAGGAAACTAACATGTATTGAATTCAAGTAATTTCCTCAAGAGTCACATAACTAAAAAATGGCAGAGCCAGAATTCCCCTCCAGATCTGGGTATGATCTAAAATCCAGGTTCATTTACTATATGATGAGGTGTTTATGCAAAACATATCCAAGGAAATGCTTTGTTACATTCTTTCTTCCTTAAGCCCTCTTGATTATATTCATCATTCCCTTAAAATGTAGTCAAATAATTTTGATTCTTTTCGGTAAATCTAGGAACATGTCAGAAATTTAGGCATTTTCTTTCCTTCTCACCCAGGCTCTTTCTGAAGGAGGAATGGATAACCTCTACTTTATAGCCTTTGAGGACTTTAAAAAAACAAAAACAAAAACACTATAAAATTAGTGACTTTGGCATTTCCCCAAGAGGTGGGTTTATTTACTTGGCTATAAATATTTGAACTCCACACTCTAAATTCGATTTGTCAGATAAGAAAAAAATCATGTTAATGTGCATTTATGATTTATTTCTTCCCTAATATCAATGTGAGTTTCAGAAAACAAAACATGGCTTCGCTTGCTAACCCTTTTTAAATCGATCTTTCTATAAAAAGGCCTTCAAACTACTTTTTGTCCATATTTAGACACATACCTATGATACTTTAGAATACAAAGGGAAAAAAGAAATTCCTAAGAGAAACAGTACAGGAAAACACAGGTTACTTTTTGGGGAACACAAATCAGAATGGTTTTGACTTCTCACTAGCAACACTGGATGCTGGAAGACAATGGAACAATGTCTTTGAAATTCTGAGGGAAAATAATTTTGACCATTGAGTTGTATATCCAGCCAAACTACTAACCAAGTAGAGAAGAGAATGACATACCTATCATGTAAGCAATGATAGTTTAGACTTCTGAAGAAGGAAACTGAGAATGAGCTCCAGTAAAATGGAAAACACCATGAAGGAGGAAGGCATGAGATCCAGGAAAGAATAGCTCCCACCTAGAAGGGCAGGAAAGGAAGTCAGCAGGTGAGTGGGCAGCAGCTAAGGAGCAAGTTATCCAGGTGGGAGCAGAAATTCAGAGGCAGCTGGGTGGATGTCTCAGGAAAGAAAGAAATCAGTCACAAGTGAAAGTATTTATATAATTATGATCACATAAACCCTGCATTATAGATTATAGGTTATTAATTGTTATAATCGGCCCCTACACAAACTTATTTAAGACCTAATTATGATTGCATTATGAGAACATAAATGTTATCAATTTTGACAATGGATATGTATAAGTAGAGTTAACAGATACAGGGATGTGGAATGGGAGGAGGTGTGGAGGAAGAGGGAAAGACAGAGCCAACAATATCCTTATCAAACACATATGAAGTTGCTGAAATGAGAAATAGACATTGGGTATATTTTTTGACACTACAAATGTAACCAATCTGAGAACCTTAAAGCTATAGGTATTAGCAGGTGGGAAGAGATAAAGAGGGAGGGGAAAATGTAAAGGAATTACACATTCATTGCAAGGAGTAGATAGTTATTATTTAAAATTTATACAAAGAAAAATAAAGATATAACCCCAGTAGAATTTTAAAAATACGCACTAGCATATTGTAAACAAATAGATAAACAAACATAAATTACTAGATATGATTATGTGTGGGGAGAGGGGCTAGGCATTGAGAATGAAAAGAGTAAGATTGTGGCTTTTTATTATAAGCCCTATGACCTTATTTATTTTATCATGTACATGTAGTACATTGAATATACATATGTTTTAAACAACTCTCATGAAACCATTTTAGTCAGCTGGCTATTTGAACATTCCAGTCTGTCCTGGTGATTGTGGCGGGATGGATTGTAATCAGAGAAAATTGGTTTTCCCCCATATATATGCAGACGGGAAGAAAGGTGTTGTGGGGGAGTAGCTTTGGAAAGACCATCTCAACCAGGAATCACAATGGACTGCGTTTTCCAGGAAGGTGTTCTACAGACTATGGATATACTATTGGACAGACCAATTAATATAAGCACAGAAGTCCAAAAAGGCAAAATCTGGAGCAGCGAGTGATTAAGATGGGGAGAGGCTGGAGTAAACCAGGGACAGCTTAGAAGATTGCCTGATACTATCATTGTGATGAGCAGGAGATAGAAGCCCCAAATATTTACCAGTTAGCTCAGCCTTAAATGCTACTGAATGTGGGTCAGGCTAGACAGGCGCTCTGTGGGTTAATCTTCATTTGAATCTAGGCAATGGGGAATGGAAACTCATGTTTCTCTACCCAGCTATAAACTTTTGCTTCTCATGCACAATTTCCATTCTGCCTTCCCATTTTGCGTACCACTGTTTTTTACCAATTGCTCTTGTAATTGACTTTCGCTACTGGAAGAAACTCCTAGAATGTTGGAATTTCTCGATTACATGTTTTACCCCAAAGAATGTGTCACTCCGTGCTAAAGCAATGGTCTTGGGAGAGACAGCCAACTTGCATCTGATGACAACATTGCAGTAGAGGTCACAATATGCTGACTTCAGAGTAAGCACAAGACTCTGACTGAGATCCTGGAAGGACAGCCTAGAGCAGATGGGATGGGCAAGCAGGGTATTCGCCTCAGAGCTCTGAGAAGACTACTGGCTGCAAAATACTAACCTTTGTTCCTTCCTGCTGCTTGTAAGGGGGTGGGGGGGCGGGTGGATCTCGCTCATAACTGGATTTCTAAGTCTGATAGCCTAAAGCAAGCTTTGGTCTGATGACTTTTATGGACATTTGTGTTTACTTGGTGAAAGTGGAAGTAGCATAAGAATTGTAGGAATTTAAGGGTGTTAGCAGTTGTTAATTTTTTTTTTTTTTTTTTTTTTTTACAGACTGCATTTGCAAGAGTTTAATATTTAGGGGTGGCTAGGACACTCAGACAGCCTCGAATGCTTTCTGGTATGTTGAGACTGACAGTTTTCAAATGAGCTCAGAGTTCCTGAATTCCTTGAAGCCATTGTGAGACCCTTCCTAGAAAGAATACTCAGCCCCTGTAGATGTATTTACGAGGCCTCTCCATCATTTGCAAGGTTGGTTCTAACAGAGCATCAGGAAATGGAATTCTGGGGCACAGAAGTAATACAGAAAGACATCAATGGATTCCAGAGTCACCTATTCAGACTAATCAAACAGGAAGTCAGTTCTATGGTCTATTTAGTTTAGCAATGAGAGGAACGATATTTCTCCAATCCATCAAGTTCCTGGTTCTCAGACAACTGCCGTCAAGTCCTTGGTAGGACATGCCCAGGACTAAGAAGTTGCAATTCTCCAGCAGCAGAAAAAGGTTCCTGACAAAGGGTCTTGTCCGTCACCACCCCCTGGGCGCTTTGGGGATTCTTCGTTTTCAGGGCCTTGGAAACCATTTCATTCTGGGTCAGCATTTTCCTTAATACTAGTTAGTTCTCTTTCACTGTGATGGAGTGGGAGTTGAAGGAAAGGTTGGGATTCACTCTCGAGAATCACTGTGGTCTGAGCTTTACAGGGCTCCACCCTCAGCTCCCCTCATGAGTTGTTGCTGTGGTCGTCCTCGTCATTACCTTTGTGGGTAGCTCATCTGCAGAAATCCTTCCATGCCCTTCGGTAGATTGGCACCAAGCAAGATGGAGGTTTTCAAGCTCTCCAGCGGCAGAGACCCGGGCTGTCGCTGGGGAAGCTGCACCTGGACTGGACCCATTTGTACTGATGGCACTGGGTCCTGCACTGTCTGTGCAGCCCTAAAAATAGCTCTCAATTAACATTGCATTTCAAGAATTGGAAAATTTCCCAGAAGTCCATTCTTTTTTCCTTTTCTATTTCATTACATTTTGCAGTAATAATACACAAGCCTGCAGAAAACATGACGGGTAATGAAAAAATGTAATTAATATAAGCAGTGTAAAGCATGTTTTTTTTTTCTCTGTTGTCCTTGCAGAAAATTGCTGCTTTAAACCAAGCAGGATGTGAAAATGCATAAAACCCCCCTTTAATCTGCTGTGGTTTGTAAATATCTTATGCAAAAGAGTTTAAGTCAACTGTCAGATTTTTTTTTTTTTTTTTTTTACATTGTCACATATTCTTGTAAAAATTTGCTTTCCCTGCAGGACAAATTGAGTGATTGGGATAACGATTTTTGAGGGGAAAGGAATGGAGGCGATGGTGAGGATTCTCAACAATAAAACCTAAAAACAGGAAGAACCTGCTTTTTTAGACCCTCTGTCCTTTGCATTCCTCTGAAGAGCGTTAGTGCTCTGTGAGTGGTACACTCAATTTCGGTATGGTACTTGGGAAAAGGAAACTATTGCTACTATTTCACCCCAATATACCCCATCCCATTAATCGAAATAAAGTGATAAAGAGGCCAAAAGGCTGCGGTATATGCTGGCATTCCTCAGACCATTTCAGTTCACTTATCTGTACCACTAGCAACATGGAGAGGTGTGTGACTGGAAGGTCACAGTGGCATTTCTAAACTGAAATACAAAACACGATTCCCAAAACCTCTTCGGAGGCCAGACGGGAAAGTGCTTGTGGTTTGTTTTCGTTTGTTCTTTCCTTTTTTTTTTTTTTTTTTTAAACTGTAGCCGACATACATTATTGGTTATTGTTTATATCTATGTTGATCTGGGTTCTAAAAGTTTCCCCAGGGCCCTGGTGTGTGTGAACTTCTACATTGCGCTTGGGAACTGCCAGCCTTGTCCCCTCTGCTCTCCTGGGATCCCTGGTGAAGGTGGGTTCCCCCAGCTGAGAGGCGCTGCCTCTCTCCTGTGGCATTCTGGGCAGCCATTTGGAGTCCCAGATGTAGGAAATGAAATAATCCACGCTCGCACAGTCACAGAGTGCCCATCTGGCACCTAGGAACCTTGTGCCATAGAAGCGCACAGGCGTGAGCTCACTTTTGTTATGGCATTTCATAAACAGAGCTGCAGCCAGCTAAAAAGGAAGGGCTTTGGGATGATAACAGTCATTTTCCACCCCCTCCCTTTCACCCTGATCCTCTCAAAACACACACACACACACGCACGCACACACACGCACATACACGCACACACACTTGCGGGCACACACACAGCTTTAACCTGTTTTTAAACATAGGGGCCAGGTAGAAAAAAAGAGGGGCGATTCATCCTTCAAAAGGTAGCCCTGTTTTCCAGAAGGTCTGAAGGAGAAATTTCCATTAACAGCTAAGTCCCTCCCTACCACCTCTCTGTCCAC
This sequence comes from Felis catus, assembly GCF_018350175.1. Lineage (NCBI taxonomy): Eukaryota > Metazoa > Chordata > Mammalia > Carnivora > Felidae > Felis > Felis catus. Next base: position 73,782,741 of record NC_058375.1, read on the forward strand.
ATTATTGTTTTTATGCCCTCCATTCTAGGGCTCAGAGGCGATGGTGTAAAATGTGACCGGTCAACTCTTAGCTAACTCACTTCTGGTACATCACCCTAAAAATAAGAAAAAGCAGCAGTGGGAGGGATTTCATAAATCATACAACTACTGCACTGCTTTCTAGTCCTGAAACCAAATTCACAGGAGAGTCTAATAAATGACCTCAACATTTTTTCTTTAGTTTCCTTTTAAGTGTTTGTGCCAAAGTAGGAGCAACAGAAGCCAGGCAAAGGAGGTGTTGGCTAGGGAGCACCTTGGGCCAAGTGTGTATGTGTGTGTGTGTGAATGAGGAACGGGGTCTGTCCTCACAAATGCTTGCTGCTGACATTCAACCCCAAGTTATAATTAAAGAGCAAGGCCGATGTGTAAACCAAGCCTGCCGGGACCAAGTGTAATCGCTACTCCAGCTCCTTGTTTAATGTGTGGTTCTAACTCTATATTATCTCTTAAAAACACAGGGCACCTGAGTGGCTCAGTCAGTTAAGCGTCCGACTTCGGCTCAGGTCATGATCTTCGGTTCATGGGTTTGAGCCCCGCGTCGGGCTCTGTGCTCACAGCTCAGAGCCAGGAGCCTGCTTTGGATTCTGTGTCACCCTCTCTCTCTCTGCTCCTCCCCCACTCACGCTCTGTCTCCCTCTGTCTCTCAAAACTAAATAAATGTTAAATAAATAAATAAAATAAAAACACAGATTCCTAAGAGACACAGCGCCCGATGACAACAGCGACATCCCTAACGGAGCAGGTAACTGAGGACATGGCAAAGAAGTTTGGCGACCAGGATGGGGTTTAGGTGAAAGACCAGTTAAGTCATGTGCTGATTTATATCATGCTAGCATGAAAATGGGGAAAAAATCACCTTAAACATTTCACTTGATGTTGTTCCGAACTTTAATAGAAGACATCAGGTTGCGTTACGCTTCCCAAATACCACATTCGGTTCTCTGCAGTTCCCACCTCCCAAGGAGACATTTCAAGCAGCTAGATTTTTTGGCCCCAGAGAGAAGAACAATCACTAAGACACAGGCAGAGCCCATCCCGGGCCCCTGCTGACCAAACAGCACGGGGGAGAAATGAGGTGGCTGGAGGAGGTCCCAGTGGATCCTGGGGTGGTGAAGGTTAGGGAGGAAAAAACAAATGGGTCACTCCTCGGGGTGGGGGGAACTCCGTTCGCTCCTCTCCCGCACTGCTCCTGTCTTCTCAGAGAATGGGATCTGCTTGTTTGCGAATCCAAAGCACCAAGTGGGTAACACAATGCGATGTTTGTAAATATGATAAACCATTACAATATTACAGCTTTTCATTTGGAAAGCCATTTAGGCAAGAAATGATTACTGACCCATGATATGTAAATGACGGAAATGCAGACATTAGTATTTGGGTCAACTCGTGTATTTTTCAACCATGAAATGAAAATCTCAGCGTTCACATTCCAATTCATACATGAAAGCATCACGGTGCTATTAGTTGACTATTGTGTTAATTTATTATTGTCTTAGTTAATGTTTTCAGAGCCACTCCGAAGTTCTAGCTCTACTTGCAATGCACTGATGTTGCAACTGATAGAGGGGAACGTGTTCCTCTGAGCAGGCTGGTTTCCTGAGGGAATTCTCCTTCAGATGAGGAGAAAGGAAGCGAGGCAGAAGGAGACACCAGAGACCATCTCCCCAAATATTTCAAAGATGGGATGAATCTATGGTATTAGGAGAAATGGCAGAGGATGGGAAGGAAGGAAAGGGTGACATGGTAGACAAGAAATGGAAGTGTTAGAGATGCGTCCAAATGCTGCATGCAGAGGGATAGATTTACCGCCCACCCTTAAATTCAGTGGTTTAAAGAGCAAAGTGAGTATAGGGTGAAATAAGGAAATGCTGACGGTTTTGCCTTTTAAGCTAATTCATTGGTTGGAGGGAACTCTCAGTATTTCCACCACGCAACTAAATCTCCTCTTCCTGTAACCCCGAACATCATAGCCCCGAGACTGGGTAGCGCTGAGGTCTTTGGCTCCCTTCAACCTTAGCCCTTGGAGCTGGGGTGTGGCAACGCTATAAAGACAGGCATTTAGTCAAATCCTTGCAGGTCAGAAGAGATGTTCTGCCTGAGAGGGGATGTGAGTGCAGGATAATTTTGAATAGTTGGGCTCCACCAATAGTTCTCAATGGGGATAATACTGCCCCCTACAGTGTGCTTTGGCAGTTCCCGGCAGCATTTTTCGGAGGTCACAAAACAAGGTGGGAGCCAGCGACGTGAGACCTCTGCTGTTCTCAGGACGGTCCCCACTCATTGAAAAATCATGCAGCATCCCACATGGCCTTTGAATGTCCCGCCAGGCATTCATGTAGGTAAACCTGCTTATAATTATGTATGCCTAAAACCTAGCTACAATTTACATATTTTGCCGCCCAGTTTAATACGTGCTAAATTTTCCATGAATTTACAACTACCATGTATATTAAGGGCAGATTATATTTTGTTTTGTTCAAAACTTTGCCAAGAATTGGACACGGAGAAAAATCACGTCGCTAGCAGCAATGCTGCTCTATTTGAGTGGCATTTGTGGCTGTCATTCCACACATCAGTGCAAGCATTTGATTACTTTTTCATGCTTTCCATATGTACATGTTTAAATACACATTATTTTATTATGAATTGCTTTCTTTTTGTTTCTTCTTTATATTATATTAGGGAATTGTATTGATTCAAAATGTGTGTCTAGGGAATACACTGTATTTAAAACATATATTCTACGAATTTTATTTTAGGATGGTAAAGGGGTGAGTTATAAAATACTTGTTATAGAAAGAGGTGTCAGTAAGTGCACTCTGTAATCCCCGTCACCTATTTAGAGAGTACACTAATCACGATGAGCACCGAGTAATGTATAGGATTGTTGAGTCACTATATTGCACACTTGAAACGAACATAACGCAATATGTTAACTACACTGGAATTAAAATAAAAAACGGAATAAAAAAAGAGATGCTGAGTTTGATGGGTGAGAACCACGGCGCTTGAAACACAAGGAACTCAGATATGACATGTTACGAGAGACCATCTTTAATTATTTTCTTTATATTTAAATGTAAATATATAAAAGTAAACATAAATATGGGGCACCTGGGTGGCTCAGTCGGTTAAGTGTCTGACTTTGGCTCAGATGATGATATCATGCGGTTCATGAGTTCGAGCCCCACGTCAGGCTGTGCTGACAGCTCAGAGCCTGGAACCTGCTTTGGATTCTGTCTCCCTCTCTCTCTGCCCTTCCCACACTCATGCTCTGTTGTCTCTTGTCTTTCGAAAAATTAATAAACATTAGGGGCGCCTGGGTGGCGCAGTCGGTTAAGCGTCCGACTTCAGCCAGGTCACGATCTCGCGGTCTGTGAGTTCGAGCCCCGCGTCGGGCTCTGGGCTGATGGCTCAGGGCCTGGAGCCTGTTTCCGATTCTGTGTCTCCCTCTCTCTCTGCCCCTCCCCCGTTCATGCTCTGTCTCTCTCTGTCCCAAAAATAAATAAACGTTGAAAAATTAATAAACATTAAAAAATTAAAAAATGAAAATACAGATATTTATATCGACATACAACATAAATATGTAAGTATATTTATCTAAAATATATGTAATTATTTAATTTATATTTAGACACATTTATATTTTTAAATTTATATTTTATTTATTTATATCAATCAGTGGATCTTTACTGAGTTCCTGTGCTAAGCCTGCAGTGCTTAAAGCACCATATCTGCATGTGGCAGATGAAAAAGAAGCATCACAGACTCTTTTCTAAATCTTGTAGCTCAGATCTTATTCTAATTGGGCCTGGTGACTTACCACAGGCTGAGGTAGGCCAGAAGAGAATGGAGAAAGTGTAATATCCTGGAAATTGCAGTACTGGCAAATAATTGTAAATATAGTCTAAAATGAACGGTCCAACAGTGGGAGCCCGAGAGCCAATTCCTGGAAGTTCCAGCAGGCAGGAGTGGGTACAGATCATGCGGCCCCGAGCACCAGGCTGGGGATGAGAGATGGGACTCCTCCCGCTCCTCTCCTCCAGGTAAGAGCAAGGCACCACTTCAAATGACCACAACTGGGGCCCAGAAACAAAAGAACAACGTTGAAAGCCAGTACCCAAGACACGGGGAAAGGTGGGACCCTAGAGTTCGAGGTAGCAGGCTGGCGCTCAGGTCAGGGGCTGAAGTCCAGGGCAGAGAAGCCGTGAGAGGTCTCTATGTTGAGTCATAGATGCGGGGGTTAGAGCAGCTTAATATGTTTTGCTGCAAGTGTGGATGGATTTGTCTGCTATGTTTTGAGCAGGAAGCCAGATGTGGAGGCTGGGAGCCATCCTGGACCTAACACTTAGTTTTATCATCTAATTGGAAGAACCAAAGTACAAACACATAGCAAGTGAGTCAACCAGACGATTGTTAACAAAGATTATGGGCGACAGTTCAAGAGTGTCTGAAGACCCTGCATTACCTCCCTTGGATCAGGAGGACTTAAGACTCCAGGACATGTGGACTTCATTCATTTATTTCCTCATTCATTAGGAAAGCCGTGCTATACCATAGGTGTTAAGAATAAAGAGGTGAATGAGAGAGGCACTAACCTTGGTGACACGGGTGATGGGCTAACCTGGGTTTCAGAGAGGTGAGCAGGCTAGAACTTCTCCCAGGATTTAAGGGAGTTCGTAAGGCCAGTGGGGCACATCGGGGACCTGCTGTTAAGAAGGTACTCTTCTTGCTACCTGAGCTGCTGCTAATCCTAGCATTAATCGTTCCGTGCCTATGTTCTGCCTCCTTTAAGACTTAATGCTAAAGGAAACGAAAACTATCAGTAACATAAACTCTTAGAGTTAAGGTTTGGCAACCTTCTTCTGTAAAGATCCAGAGAATAAATATTCGCAGGCTTTGCAGGGGTATCATGAAGTACAATTCTTGCGATTTTTTTTCAGCCCTCTAAAAATGTAAAGCCCGTTTTTAGCTCAGAGGCTAAATCTGGGCTGCAGGCTATAGTTTTCTGACCACAGGTCTACACAGTTCCTTTTGTCTAGAGACCGAGAGCATTGGTGGATGATGATAAGTAATATTTATTATAAGTAATATTTGTAGAACACTAAACATTGCCTGTTGTTTTATATATATTATCCCACTTGGCCCTCAAAACGATTGAACTGGAGTAGGTAAGCCAAGTACTATCATCAGTCTTCATTCCATCCATACGTCTACTGAAGCTCAGGAATGTTCAGTCATTGCATTAAGGCATGGAGCCACAAACACCAGAGGGACATTAGGTCTCTGTCTTTTGATTCCAAAGCTTGCTCTTGACCTGCAGCTACTTTGAACCGGCCGCATGCAACCAAATTATTCACAGCTTTCGCCGGTCACTCTAGTGTGGGGTCTGAATGTGTTTTGAAACGAAAGGCTTATATTTAAAAGGCAAACAAGCAAACATTGGACGTGGTCTGAACTACATCAGTGCTTAGGAGAGGAGGGTTGAGTAGAGTGTTCTATGTCCAGACATTGCTCTAAGTGCGGGGGCCACACCACTAAATTCCACAGACAAAATCCCTGCTCTAATGAGTAGGTTACATTCTAGTGAAAATCATTCCAAAGATAATGACACAATGGTAGGAAGAGTAGCAACTACCTAAGTGCCGTGCGCTGTGTTTGGAGTTACAAATGTCTTAGCACTAATCTTCAAAATAGTGCCATGAAGTGGTTCTTAGTTTCTCCATTGTGTAAGTACCTTAGTAACGATAGCGAACAGAGGGAACTTACTCTATGCTAGGAAAGAAATCTCCCAGAGGAGATAAGATAGCAGGTAGGTGGCCAAGGGGGATTTGAACTTGGGTCTATATACCCTAGACTCTAAGGCCGTCCATTTTGTGCTGAAGCAAATCCCCAGGCCATGGCCATTGCACTATACCAACACACCTCTACTGTTCAATGCCTGGTGGATTTATATCAGATTCCCTCATCTTAGTGTTCTGTCATTTATGAGCCAAGGCAGCCAGAGATACTTATTCATTAGTGCTTTACACTTGATGACTGCTGAGATGGCACTTCCGGTGTCACACAATGCTATTTTCTAAAGCTTATAGCTCTGAAGTAATTGCCTCACGCGGTACGATTTCATCAGTGTTCAAATGCCGCTGTTGGCATGCATTTGGGCAATTTTGAGGCATGGGCATCTGCCTCAAGGTTTCAGGGGGCACTGGGCTTACTTTAAAAACACTCAAAGAAGAAAAAGTAGATGGGGGCGATGCCGTGGTTGGAATTCCTCCCGTCCTCTGGCACATTGACTCTATGTTTACTGGCTCTATTCAAAGGAAGGCTCTCTGAAAGTATCATGTGCATCATTATTTAATTTGCATGATTAGAGCAAAATTTCAGGCTCAGAATCAAATGACCTTTCTTTAGTTCTTCAGGCTGTTGTGGCACAGGTGCACAGGGAAGTTTTGTAGAACCTTTTTTTTTGAGTCATTGGGAAATTTCAGAACCTTAAGCACTGGGGTGGGGGGGACTCTAGGGGGCTTAATTGTAGAGTTTCCAAGTTTTCTTTGATTGAGACTTTGGCAGAAAGGAGATTTTTTTTTTTTTTTTGCATTGAAAAGGAATACTGAATAACGTGTAAATGGTTTTTCCTTATAAATACATTTATCTGAAGAACTTCATTATTGCATAAATTACTTTTTCAAAATTAATTTCTATTTTTCTTAAAAAAAGATGAAATCCCTGTTTTCAACGTGCCATTAGGAAAGCTCAGTGATCACATATAATAACAATGTATTAAAAGCCATACAGAAAAGAACCCATTTTTAAAAACCCATAACTCAACAGACTAAAAAAGTGACAGACTAGCCATTCATGCAAATTAGCTAACTCACATTTATCAGAGAAAATATTTCATAGCATTAACAACACTGTCATTTAAGAAAAATTAAATGGGTCCCAGAACCACACATTTATTTTTACTGCATTCATTATTCATTCACTTGTTTCTTTCCTCCCCCCCCCCCTTTTTTTTTTGAATTGTAAGTTTTGAATTCGAAGTTCAGTAGAGGGAGACGCAGATGATTTTCCCATTTTAGTGACCCCGTGGTTAGCAGCAATAAAGCAACAGGAACAAATCTGGCTTGAAACGTGTCCAAACCCACATCTCCCAGTGTGCACAAAAGGCAAAAAAGTAAGATGTGCAGCGGATATTAACATGAGTAATCTTGGAAATCTAAATATTAAACATATGTCAAAGATTATCAAATGCACATCCACATGTCTTATAGAGATGTCTTTCATCCGAGGAGCTCCAGCCTATTTCAATGTATACAGGCAGGTTCTCTGGTCCCGAAGGCCTCATCAAAGCTTGGCACACCCCGTGACGACAGCACAGTGTTTCAGATGGGTGCTTGTGAAGTCATAACTCCTTAGTTCCACACCTTCCTGAGAGACAAGCTTATTAATCTCTGCTCCCACCTGGAGATAATGCTATTTAAATCCAAGTTGATTAACTCATTTGCCCAGTAAGTGCACAGTTTGGGAAATTTCCTGGGGTCTTTGATTTGTCTTCTGATGCCGAAGTCACTGGAAGCCATATTCAACTCCATCTACTGGCCTCTTATCATGGCAACCCAGAGAAGAATGTTCCAGATGGGACACTGAGAAGTAGTATGATTGTCTTATCTCCTGGGCACTGTGTGAAGGCTGTGACTTAATTCCTCCTGTCCATTAATAATATGTGCTTTTAATACTTGGCATCTTCTTCTCTCCAAACCCTATTCTGTGTGGTAACTGAAGTTACATTGTAGAAATACTTCAGGGTGTAATGTTATAATAGGGAGCCAGCCTAATTTTTTTTCTGTGTGTATTTTGGCTGTTGAAGAATATTATTTTATGAAATCTCTTGGTGCAGCATGACCTTACTTTTTCTGAGGCTGTTTTGTCATCTGTAAATTAAGAAAGAAAAGCTAAGTCTCAGTATTTCACAATGAGATCATGTTTATGAGAAGACTTTGTAAACCCTCGAGCTTTATACACATGTAGAATATCATTATTACCATAAAGGCGCATCTACCAGAAAGGGGCCCCCCGAGTGATGACTGGTGCACTGAAATCCAATTTCGTTTCCACATCCATTCCTCCTTGGCAAATGTCATAGCTTTGTATGACGTGCAGAGTCTTTGTGATTAAGCTCACTGTGCCGCCCTGTGCGTAGCACAGTAGGCAGGCTGAGTGATCAGAGACTAAATCCTTACCTTTGTGCTACGACCCTGTCTGGGAGGCTGGCACCTGTAGGTGCTCAGCAAACGTGTTGGGAATTGAACTGAATTGGGCCAAGGGTACAAGGACTCGGCGTGAACGAGGCAAGTGAATGTAAGATAAACTGCCAGTTTGGTTGAACCTCTCCAGGGAGGTGGTGTGACAGGCACGCTGAGAGACAGGTCGCGTGAGAAAGAGAGGAACCGGCCATTCTCCACCGGGGGAAGAGAGTGCCCAGAGCAATGAGTCAGGGTACGTCGCTCTCTGGCCACCCCTCTCTCCTCCTTCTTGATGCCTTTTCACCTTCTCCCTCATCTCTTACCACCAGGAGAAAGAGTTGCAGTTCAGCCTTTTCGGGTCTGTTGCTTACAGGCTTTTTTCTCATTCTGTGAGGTAGACGAAGCTTAGAATCTGTTGGGAATAGCATGGATTCTCCAGCTCTGTTCTTTAGGGAATTTGCAGGAGCTGGAAAAGACAATCTGCAATTTTTGCCACTCGGTGGGAGTTTGTGGGGGAGGGGAGTGGCATTTTAGGGAAAGATCTGAAATATATCCACACACACTTTTGGGCGGAAGATTTGCTTCCTGAATTTGTCCTTAAACCAAAGTGTTTGCTCATTAAAGCAAATCATCATTTATGATAAGAATAATTATCCTCTTAATGTCTCTTTTGACCTTGCGTAGTCTCCTTGACCACATTTTGAGACCTAAAGAAAAGTATATTCTCAAATTTACTTGCTTTTGTCAATGTGTTCCCAAATAATATGACTTGATTCTTCTCAAACACGTTTGATACCCACCCCCACCCCCACCCCTCACCTTTGGAACAGAAACTATTATTATCAGCTTAAAGAATTTCAAAACTGAACACACTCTTTCCGGGTCAAGAACAAAGGGTTAAATGAGAGGCGTGGCTTAGTTGCTATTGTCTGAGTTATGGAAGGTTTTGTTACACTCAGCCTGCTCTCCTCTCTTCCTGGCGACTTATCTGTCTTCCATCTGTATCTTTATCCTTAACCTGTATCTTATAAGCTGAATGTGCAAGACCATCAGTCCCTCAGAGCATCACCTACCCTGGGTAGAGATGCAAGTGAATCTGGGGCTGCAGCCGCTGCCTGAGCCATTCATTTCCCACTGGATTCAGGGAACCGTGCTCTGGAAGAAAAGCATAAATGCAAAAATCACATTTTGGTTGCTCTGTAATAATTTTTTTTCATCCTTTGTCCCAGCCATTTCCGCACCTCCCCCCTCCCCCCCCCCATACATAGAAAGCTTTGCTTGTGGTTCTAAGCTGTAAGGCATTGAAGAAAGGAGCGAAGACTTGGGGAAGATCTAGATTGGGGATCATTGAGATGGAACATTATTCTTTAGCTGATTCAGGTGAACCTATCAAAAACTAATGGAAGTTGCTGAGTGTGATGGCTGATCGGCACTCAGACACTTGTATGCTTTCTCACCTCTATTTTAGAGCGAAATATTAGATGAAAAAATTTTTTAAATGTGTCTAGAATGAAACTCTAGTGACTTACATGTTCACATTTTCAGAGAACGGAGTATGTTTAAATGAAAATATTTATAAAATATTGATTTAATGTGTCACACTCAACTTCTAACTGATCAAATGCTTACAGTCTGTTTATACTGAGTAACTCCTTAATGAAAGCGATTCGCTTGTCGTTTGCCTACATGTGTACATATATTTACTGGAATCAGCCAAAATAGTAAATTGCAGCTAATTGGAAAGTCAACATGTTCATTGCTATTTAGTTTATTAAAAAATATGTTTGATTCCTCAGAGACACCATATGAAGAATATTATGGCCAGCTACAGGCATACATATTTTTGCACAGGGCTGGATTCCTATAATCCAAGTATTTCAAAACCGTTATTCAGAACCAAAGAGCAGCTAGCTGTACTTGGATTCATTTTTCAGAATCTTAGACATTGGTAAAGATATTAGAGATCATCGAGTCCAGTGTTTTTCAGACTGATGGTAATAATTCCTGGTTCTTATTCCAGACCTACTGAATTTGAGCCTCCAGGGGTGGGGCCTCAGAAACTTTCTTTAAACAATGTGCTATTTTCTATCATCAGGAAAGTTTGCAACAGAACCAGTCCACTGGTTCTCAGTCCTGGTTATGTGTCAGAACTGTCTGTAAAGGTTGCTGAAAATGCAGACGTCTGGGTGGTGGGTACCATGCTCTTAGATTCGAATTCCATTTTATACATCTACATTCCTAACAAGCTTCACGGGCAGTATCGAAGCAGGTTTGTGAACCAGTGATCTAGTCTGACCTCCTAGATGTTAGGAATCACTTCCAAAACATTCTGCTTAAACATTCGGACACAAAAGCCAGCCTTTCCCTTGTTGGAGGGCTCAAAATTTTAGATAGTTCTTGCATTGATTGGGCCAAATTATGACTTCCTGTAACCTGTACCCACTGACCTCAATCTGTCCTCCAGAGCAACAGAAAAATGATTTCAAATGTGTAACTGATAGATGGTGTTCAGTAAATGTCAGGTCTTTTCCCCTGTCCCCATGTAACTGTCCTCCAAGTATGACAGATCCCATATTTGACCTGTTCCTTCACAAATGATGACAGTGCAAATCATCTCTTTTTCTCACAAAAGACTTCACTTTTAGGAGCACCTTTTGTGGTTTCCATATTCTTAGAATCTTCATTACCTGCATTCAGACATGCTGTAGCATCTTTAGTAAAACTAATCTATTCCACAAATATTATTGAGCACCTACTACATATGTCAAACTAGAAGACCACACAGTGACCACAGTGACCAGAATTAAACTAGGACGCCAGCTGGACTCTAAGTGAACCTTGTGGAGATATGGTTCTGATCCCATTGTTTCAGTAATGCAGTCCATGACTCTATAGCTATTTTGAAAGCCACTTCATGCTGTTAATTTACTCTATGTTAGAATTTAACTAAGACCTCTGTTATTATTATTAGCACCATTACTATTATAAGCATTATAAAAGATAACTTTTGGAGAATGATATATAGGGTACAAAATCTTTTGTATTCTTACATTTTTTTAATGTTTATTTTCAGAGAGAAAGAGACAGAGAGTTGCATGGGGGAGGGGCAGAGAGAGAGGGAGACAGAATCTGAAGCAGGCTCCAGGCTCTGAGCTGTCAGCACAGAACCCAAAGTGGGTCTTGAACTCGGGATCGGCGAGATCATGACCTGAGCCGAAGTGAGATGCTGAACCCACTGAGCCACCCAGGTGCCCCCAAAATCTTTTATATTCTTAAATTCTCACAGCAGCTCTGTGAACTTGTATTATTATTTCTAATTTATGGATGGAAAAACTGAGGCTCAGAGAAGTTTAGGCTATTGAAATTGCATATGTAACATTAGTCAAGCCAGGACTTGAAGTTAGACCTCCTGACTCCACCCACGTCTGAAACACTTTCTATTGTTTCACAATGCCGTAATAAGAGAGGACTTACCTGCCTCTAATTTAGCAAGTGGAACAAAGGGCAGGACATTACTTTTTCCTCTTTAGTTATATGTGACTGCCTTTGCCCTTTTATTAGAGCCTCTCGATTGAGATTGATTGATTGATGGATGGATTGATAAGCCCTTGATTGATTTATCAGTACATTGGGTGTCTTTGTCTTCAATTAGTGTCATCCACAAATCTACTGAGCAAGTCTCTGTGTCCTGATCTAAGTTATTAAAAATTCTGAACAAGACACAGCCTAAGAGAGAATCCACTGACATAGTCCAGGGATTCCTTTACCTGAGTTAGATTAAAATAGTCATTGACACGTTGGTGTTGATTTTTCAACCAGCTAGAATGTGTCATCCTTCTGCTCACATGTCCCAATGTTAACATCCAAAGGGATCATGAAAGCCTTGATCTCTTGTCTTGCTGAAGCCCTGATACCTTTTGTGTGTGGAATTTCGCTGATCCACCAAAGAGAAGATGGTCACTTTTTAGCCGAGTGGACCATTTTAATTGTCCCACAAAGCAAGTTACCTCATTATTCAGAAGAAAACACTCAATCTTGGAATCTTTCAGAAGAAAACACTCAACTTTTCAATCTTGGAAGGGCCCTGTGGGAGCCCCATCCTTCCAGGCCCAGCTTGGATGTCTCCTTCTCTGGGAAGCCTTTTCGAGTCCCTAACTTGGATTTAGCAACACCCTCTGCTCTGCCCTAGCATGCTGGGCAATTCTCTGGTGTGGCACCTACCACATTACCTCGTAGTTATTTATGTTTTCTTTCCACCCTCAGTATTTGAACTTCTTAAGGGCAAGGATTGTCTTTTACTCACCTTGGAAGTCTTCCACGATCTAGTGTAGTGATTGGTGGGTGTAAGAGAGTCAGAATAAATATTTGCTGAATGAATGAACGTGTGGGTGAATACACATACTGATGTGATATAAAGTTTTCTTGTAAAGTTTTTATTAGATAAACAGTGTTAACAAGAATCCCCTTTCAATTACTTTTGGGCTTTGGCACTTCTTAATAAAGATATCCAGGAACAATGGACGAAGCTTGATCAAGAAAGTCCAACATTCATCTATTCCTGAAAAGGAAGAATTAATCCTTTGGCCCCCTAGAGTAGTTGTAGTTTTAAGATTAATCTTAACTCTGTTTGTAGCCTATAAAACAAAACTAATTGCAGAACTCAAAGCTTTAGAGCATTTTTAGGTGGCTTGATGGGAAAGCATTGAAATAAATACAAACATTTAGATAAAACAACCATTTTAATAGTATTAACTCTGCCAATTAATGATAATGGAAGAGCCGTCCAATTAGCTAAATCGCTAATAGTTTTATCAAGCAGAGGTTGGTAATTTAAAGCAAACAAATTCTTTCTAATTTTATCCACTTGCACACCAAGATATTTAAAGGATAACAGGGGATCCAATAAAGAGTATTGCTCAAGATGAGCTATATTTAAATCTCCTAATGGCTATAACATAGAGTTACCCCAATTAGTCAGAAAACCCAAGCAGTCAGTAAATTCTTTCAAGCCTCCATAATTTGGGGTAAAAATAAATGAGATACAACAAAGGTGCTGCTTGCAATCATTAGTGTCATTATTGTGGTATTTTTGGAAGATAGAGAGTACCCGGAGACAGTCAGGGGTGTAAATTTCACTCATGGAATCCAGAAATCATGAGTGTTCTGTACTCATGCTGTGCTTCAGCAACATTTCGGAGGGGATTTTCATGGAGGTCAGTGCACAACAGTCCTTTTCAGGGCAGAAGACCAGGGCGAAGTTCATGTGCTCAGTGCCACAGCAAGGCTGGGAATTTCCCTGTCAAACCTCCGTGGAGAATTCAGGCACATAATTGGATAATTCAGGAAAATCCTCTTAGGACCGGAATGATGTTAACATTTCTTACAATTCCAATTTTATTTTTCTCAAGAGAATAGACTTTTAAAAACATCCACATCATCTGGATATGTAAGCTTCATTAGCAGGAATCTGGTCAGTTAAGGACAAATGACAAATGGTAGACTGCAAAGGACCTCTGTACTCTATCTTCTGCTTGAGCACAAGACCAACCCTTAAAATTTCAGAATTAATGGTGCTGTTTATCCCACATTAGGATGTTGCCGATCAAGCGTCGTGCTCCAATGGACAAGCTTGAAAGGAAAAAGGGCAAAATGGGGAGCATCTCCAAAGCATTATCTCCGGCAGTGTTAGCTGGAAGGAAATATTCTTTGACTATCCTGACAACTACTGTTTATCGAAGCGCTTTCTATGAGTCAAGCACTGTGTTAATATCTTGATACTCGGTATTCCATGAAGATTCCCATCAATACAGTGGGGTATTCTCCTGTTGTGTGCGTGAGTTTGCTGGGGCTAGCAGATTAAAGTAGCTTCTCACAGCAATGAGTCTTGGAGCCAGGATTCAGTAGGGCTCTAATTACAGATGTTGGTTTTCACCTGGATCGTATACTGCCATCCTGGTCCCAGCAGCTGGCATATTGTTAGTTCTCCGTGCATATTGCAGGATGATGATGGTCTCCATGTGTTCCAGTGGTACAGAGAACAAATACCCTGTGGACGGCCCTGTGGGGTAAATACAGAATGAACTGGACCCAGCTGGGCATTTGCATCAAAGTACCTCACCAGAGTTCCCAGCTGGTCTGGCAGAGTGCCCAGGCACTGCCCCGGAGTTCAAATGGAATGCTCTTTGAGATGCCTCTGGTTTTCATTTTCCAAGTCTTGCCACACACAACAAGTGGGTCTGGGACTGGCCGCAGAGTCCCAGCCCTGCCTCACTTCTTGTAAGGAGTGGGGGGTTGTGGCAACAAGAAGAATTGGTGATATCAAAACCTTGGTATCAAACACTAACTTTTCTCTAAACTGTTAAAAAGCTTGTCAAATCCATCAATAGAATCAAGTCTCAACAAGGACCGTGAGATAAAAGGTTTTCAGTGATGTCATCCACATGGAACTTGTGTTTACCAAGAAACGAGAGCAAAGGGTATTTGGAAAGTTTAAATGTAGCTCAGGTTCAGGACTGAGGGCAGGAGGGGCTGAAAGAACACTTACTAACCCAGAAGTCTATGCAGGGAGGCCAGCAAGGCCTAATCAGTATTAAGAAGCAGTCTTAATCTCTCTCCCTTTACATTCTGTACTGTTCGGTTTAGGTCATTTTAAATTTTTTTTTTTCCAACGTTTATTTATTTTGGGGACAGAGAGAGACAGAACATGAACGGGGGAGGGGCAGAGAGAGAGGGAGACACAGAATCGGAAACAGGCTCCAGGCTCTGAGCCATCAGCCCAGAGCCCGACGCGGGGCTCGAACTCACGGACCGCGAGATCGTGACCTGGCTGAAGTCGGACGCTTAACTGACTGCGCCACCCAGGCGCCCCGGTTTAGGTCATTTTAAATATTCCTCTCTAAGGGGGGGGCAGCGGTGGAGACAGCTGTATGTGACTCTGAGTTCAGATATGGGCTCTGCCACTTAATGGCTGGTCATTTAACCACCCTCAAGCACAGATCTCACGGAAAAAAGGATCTCGCAGATTGTACATATACGATGGATCTCGCAGATTGTACATATACGATGAACAGGTGTTTTCCCTCTAATTCTACTATTCTTTACTATTTGCAGAACAGTATAAGCGGAACTGGACCTCAGCAAAGCCAGTCCTTTCGTTTGAGAGAGAATGAGAACAAACAAACAGCTGATAAATACTAGGAGCCATCTATGTTTGCCTCTGGTCCCAGAGAACTTCATAGTAAACTCTACCTGCCATCAGCTGAGTGTGGGAGTGAAACACTGGGCCAGGAGCTGGGATCTTTGGGCTTTTCCCTGCTTTGGCTATCTAATGTCAGGTTTCCTGAGAAACGGACTCTCGTGTGGAGATTGCTACGTAGGAGGTTTACCGAGGCGTGCTCTCAGCAACACCTGCGAGGTGTTGAGGCTAAAGGCTGAGTCAGAAGGTGAAGTGTGATGTGCTCTAACAAAGGCCTCGGCGGACCCCACCGGGAGCTCTGGAGCTGAGAACTGGCCTTTCAGAACTGCCCCAAATGTAGGCAAAGGGGCCAGGCCTTTGAACCTTTGCATCGACCAGTCACTGCCTCGGGCTGCCCCCCCCCCTCCCCAGGGGAGGGGTCATAGTACTAGGAGAGAGCAGTGCCTGTAGAGGGACTCCATCAGTCGGTAGCTTTTCTCCCAGCTGGGAAAAGATGTGTCTTCAAGAGAAGAGTGCAGGGCCCTGGGCAGGGCATCCGAGCATCCTCTAGTGCTACCAGGTGGGTAAGTCATTACACTCCTGTGGTCCTCACTGTCCTTAAATCAAACGATGCTTTTGACCCATAGTTATGAACACCTACTTTGTGCGTATTGTTTCCTTTGTGTGGAATGTCTTTTCCTCACTCAGAGCTACCTGATGAATTAATACATTAAAATTCTGATAAAATGCCAATTCCTCTCAGAAGCCGCTTTTAACTACCAGGCACAGTTATACATTATCTTTCCTATTTCTGTGCCATCAAAGTATTTCATGTTTACCTCTCTTGGGACTCATCTCATTGCATTAACATGACTGTGGTCAGGGAACCTCACTTATATTTGCATCATTCTTTGTACCCCCAACACACAATTTCAGTGAACAAGTCATTATTTAAAGTCTATTTTGTCTAATATTAGCGTAGGTATGCCTTCTTTTGTTTGGTGAGTATTTGCATGGTTTACTTTTTTCATTCTTCTCCTTTCAATTTTTCTGCATTATTATATTTTAGATATGTCTCCTATAAATGACATCTAATTCAAATGAACTTTGTTATCATCCCAGTCTAGTATTTTAATTGGAGTGCGTAGGTCATTTATACGTAATGTAAATACTGTTGAGTTTAGGTTAGAACTAACCAACTAATTTTGTGCTGTTTCTTTAATCCACCAGGCCTATGTCTCTTTTTCTCATCTTTCTTAACTTCTTTTGGATTGATTTTTTTTTCTTTACTATGTATTTTTTCTTCTTTATTGATTGGGAAATCATATACTCTTTTCTGTTCTCCTAGTGTAATCTAGAAATTACAACATTCATCCCTCACTTAGCAAAATCTAATGTTAACCAACACTTAGACTCTCCTTCTGGAACAAATACAGGAACTACAGAATAATTTGACTAAATTCCCACTTTCTCCCCAACTTAGAGTTGACAATATATAGTTGCCATGAATCTCAGTTGTCTAGGCTTTAGAACTATTTGAGGCGTTCATATTATAGCTTTTAAAGTCAATGTTTATGTTTCCCCACAAAGTTTCCACTTTGTAAATTCTTTAATTCTTCTCGCATCTCTGATCCTTCAGTCTAATCTGCTGGTTGTGAATTCTCTCAGGTTTTGTTTACCTGAGAATTTCTGTATTTTACTTTCATGCTTAAAGTATATTTTGCTGTGTATATGAGTAGTTTTTATTTTCTATAAGAACATTAAAAATGTATTCCCATTTTCCTTTGGTTTTCATTTTTGCCCTTGAGAAATTTAATTGTTGATCTTTTGAAAATAGATCTTTCTTTTTTCTCTAGCTGCTGTAAACATTTTTCACTTGTTGTTAGTTTCTCATAGTTTCATAGTGATATATATATATATATATATATATATATATATATATATATTTTTTAACCTTATCCTACTTGGGATTCTGAGGTTTTGTTAAATGTCCCCTGAAAAATTCGATCATTCGGCCATAATGTTTTAAATATTGTTTTTGGCCCATCTCTCTCTCTTGCTTTTATTTCTATACCTACAATTAAGTATGTGTGTTAGACCTTTTCAATGTATCCTCTGTCTCATCTCTTCTCTTTTATATTTTCTACCTTTCTGTCTCTTTGTGCTATATTATAGTAAGTTTACTCTGACTTATTTCTTTGCTCAATAATCCTCTCTTCATTTATGTCTAATCTGCCATTCAATTCAATTGATTCTTAACTTGTTATTATATTTTTCCTTTTCAAAACTATTCACTTTTCCCCCAGTTTCTTCCTGAAATTTTCAGGCTTGGCATTTATTTTTCCTTTGACTTGGTAGGTATAGTTGTTTTATAGTCAGTATCAGATAATTCCAATAAGTGAAGTTCTTTGTTGATCTATTTCTAAAGTCTAATTGTTTTGACTGGTTCTCACTCATGGTGTCTTATTTCCTACATGCATCACTTTTAAAAATTATGTGCTGTGTGATGTATTTGATAAATTATTTTTAGGAATACTTTGAGACATTAGAGTGGTAGGTGGTTTTTATGAGTCCTAGCCTTTGGTGGACCTTCAGAACTTTTGTTTTCTCTGACCTCAAAGACCTCCAAAAACAAATGCAGTTTTATAGTCATTTCTTCCAGATAGGCAAATGCTTTCAGGGAACAACAGATTTGAATATGGGACTTCCATTTTCTCTTGGATTTTGGCTGGGAAATTTCTCATTCTTTGGTGCTTTTGGAAGGTGTGAGTTTTTAAAAAATATTTTTCCTAATGTTATTTTACTTTTTCTCAGCAGAGGGTTAATCTGAGATAACAAATCTACTACTATAGGAAGTAGAATTCTATTTTTGTGTTTTAGCTTTTAGTACAGTTCTGGTCCCTCAATATTTGCTGAATAATGATTATACAAATGGTCATGGGCATTGGAATCAAGTTGTATAAGCTATAGCTTCTGTTTTCAAGGAACTTATCATTTATTGGGCAGGGAAAACACACACACACAAAACTTTAAACAATGACCATTCTGTGGGTGAGATACTGTAAATGCTAGGCTTCCATACTTTCTTAGTAGAAGTATAAATTACCAGAACTCTTTGGAGGAAAATGTTATAATTTTTATTAAAATTAAATATGTATATACCCTTTGGCTAAATAATAAATCTAGGAATTTATCTGATTTACATTCCGCATATACTTGCATAAGTGTTCAAATATATATATTCATATATATATGAATATTGATTCAGAGTAGCATGTTTGTAATAAATACTAGAAACAATCTATCAACAAGGGATTGATTGAATAATTATGATATATCACATAATGGAATACTATGTAGCCATTACAAAGAATGTGAGAAAATGTATATGTATAGTTATGGAATAATTTCTGTGACATGTTTAAGTGGAAAAAATAAATAAGAAGCTTGAGAGTATATATGCTACGCTTCATGCACACCCACACACCCAACCACTCACACACACACACACACACACACACACACACACTCACACACACACTCTCACGCACACACACTTAGAAATTTACAGAGTGTCTCTAAAAGTCTCTATATAGAACCGCTAACAGTGCTTATATCTGAAGAGGAGAACTGGGGTTCGGAGCATAGGAGTAGTAAGAAAACTTTTTACTGGGTACTTTTGTGTTATATTTATTATATAATATCATTTTATATTATATTTAATTTTACTATATGCACTTTGAAACCATTACATTAAAAAAGCAAAAAGAGCAAGGAAAGTAACAGAAGGCATATTATACTGGTGATCAGTTGTCCTACACTGTAGTTTTGTTTTGCTCTGACAAAATCCCATGACCTTTCTAGAATTCGGTGTCTTTCTCTGTAGAATGAGGACACTGACCTAAATAATCCTTAAGGCCTCTTTCAACTTAACATTTCCCAATTCCATTCACTGGCACAGAGACACTTTTACTGCAGACGTGCTTCAGGCAGGCAGTACCTCTGAAGATAATTTGGCAAACGAAAGTATCAGTCTTGATGAAAGTATTGTTTGCTGAGAATGGGAACCCTCTCTTTGGTTCTCCTTCAAGTATTACATTTCCCTAAGACAATAAACTAAGATAATTGATTTGTTTGCATTCACAGTTTGAAACCATGATTTTTAACATAACCTCACATTTGAAATATTTCAGACCTGTTTTTCTTTAAGGATCCAGTGGGTTTAAGTCTCTGACAGCCTGACCAAATCGTATTACCCTCTATTTACTGTACAACAAAAGCTTATTTCATAAATGTTTCCACATTTTATGCTCACATAGATCTGAGTGGCCAAAACATTTAATTAAATGGACTATTCATACAATCTAATTTCCTGGCTGGTCATCTATATCAATGATAACAGTAGTACCCACCCCACAGCTATGAGTGAATCTTAAAAAAAAAAAAAAAAAAAGAAAGAAAACAAAAAACAAAATGCAAACAATTATTTAAATCTAAACTATGCTCAGACTAATGACTTATAATCTTTTTTAACTGTAAAAGTAATTTGGGTTTATTGTCAAAAATTCCAACAATGGGGAAGTATACAGAGCAAGGATGGAAAGTTTCCTCTTCCCTGCTTTAATCCTGTTCCTCAGAAGTCAATAAACACACTTAATATGGCATGAATTTTCTTACACACACACACACACACAGAGTTTGTTTTTACAATAATGGGATTATATGGAAAATACTATTCTACCATTTGTTTTCATACTCAGCAGTGTATTGTACTTGGGGTACATAGCTCTATCTCATTCTTTAAAGGGCTGTAAACTATTCCTTCACACAGATATACCATGATTTATTTACATATTTTCTTAGCCATGGACATCTAGAGTTAGTTTCCACTTACATGATGTGAGAAGTAGCATGGTGTTGAACTTGGACATTTGGCTAGAATGTTGGGAGACCATTTTTTGAGAATTGGGGTTTTAGGTTACAGGGTGCTTCCCATGTGCCAGGCACTACTGTAAGCACTTTACAAATATCAACATTTTCGTTCTGTAGGATACTATTACTGTCTCCATTTTGCAGATGAGAAGTTTAGGCTCAGAGAGATTAAGTAGTTTGCTTGAGATCTCACAGCTGTAACTCGTGGAGTCAGCATCGGAACCCAGGCTCTCTGAATCCAGTCTGTGCTTAACTCCTGAGCTCTGCTTCCTCACAGGGTGGGTGTATTTGAAATTTTGAGAGACACTGCCAACTTGTCCTCCAAAAGGATTGCGTCAATTTATACTCCCATCAACTGAGAACTTGAGAGTTCACTCATTTCCTTATTTCCTAGACAAATACTGTGCTCTTACTTTAAAATTTTTTTGCCAATTTGTGGTTGGAAAAATTATATCATATTGTTGTTTTAATTTACAATTAGCACATTATTAACATTCATAAGACTTAACTTTTATTAGGCCTTTACTACAATAAAATGCATAAAAGATTCTTCCTCATTTCCAGATTATCATCCAAGAGAAGTGAAGCCCACACACAGCTTCTTCAGGAAATGCTGACAACATGCTGTACATATGGCTTCCCTGTTTGTAGTGGTTCCAAAGTTTGCTTTTGAGGTTAATTTCTTGTTTTTGTTTTGGATGAGCTTCTCGCAGGGGACCTGGGCAAGCAGAAACCTTTTTAAAATTATAGCCCGAACTATTTCTTGAGCAATCCAGGAGAACTCATTTACGATGCGATCCTCAGATTCTTATAACATAGTTTGCGAGAGGGTGTGCCCAGAGCAGTTCGGAAAAGCAAAACAGCATTTTAACAATGAGGGATTTAGCAGGCAGATCTGACCCAACAAGTAGAAACTCTTTTAAAGGTTCAATCAAGTTTATTCCCATCGCATTCCTCTGGAATGCCCAACAGACACATGCTTTGTCAATGAAAATTATTTTCAATCTCATTGATGTTTTGTTTGGCAGGAATTATTTCTTTGAACAATTTCTTATTAATCATCTATGATTTTTCATTTCTGACAGTGTTATCACCAGCTGCATATTTATAGAAGAGTCAACTTTGACCTGTATTCAGGCTTAATCTGTTTCCTGAGAATGTAATTTGGAAAAAAAAAAAAAAATCTGTTGATCTATCTGCAACCGAATTTCAGATTTTCAACATTACAAAGGCTAAGAAATGTGAACACAGAGGAAGACTTCTATCATCCTTGTTCTGTGAGATCACATAACTACCTACCCACCTTACCAGTCATGCCATTTAGCTTTCTCCCCGTCTTTGTGGCTTGTAGTTTCCATTTCTGGGGACATGGTTTGCCCCGTGGTAATCCAAATGTGAATAACAACACCTATTGTCTTAATGGGGTCCTGCCTCCCGGACTAATAACTCACTGTGACTCTAAATTGGTATCTTCCCACAGGGGCTGATTCAAACTGTTTTGGTCAAACCACCTTCCACATAGGTGGATTAAAAACCTGTGGAGGCATAGATGGAGGTGTTTGGCATGTATTATATTTATATACAGTGTTGGACAGTGCTACCTCCTGGCTGTAAGCAGCCTGCGGGTCCCTAGGGAGTATTTCAATGGACTTCAGCTTAAACATTGTTTATACATGGCCATTGATTTTCTTTACCAAGAGCTGCCAACTCAATGGAATTTAGCTCCACCTGTCAAGCAATCCCACCCTCTCCTCAGCAGGGTGGAAAGTAGAGTGGGAGCAATGGCCATACTGGCAATCTAGTGCAGTAGTTCTCAAAGTGTTACCTGGGAACTTACTGGCAATGCAAAATCCCTTGCCCCTCCCCATGTCTCCTGGTGGTTTGGGTGCAGGCCAAAAAGTTTGAGAATCACTGCTCTAGCTTAGTAAGTCAGAATCTTCTACTTTATTTATTTATTTTTGTCCTGATAATTTTATATCCCTCTTCACCCTTGTAACATTTTGTTAATCATGGATTCACTTTCTGAATGGCTTTGAACTATCTCGTGGACAGGGGCTCCCGCTGACGAGGGGTGTGCTGGCAAATGTTTAACAATCGGCTCAGGAGAAGGGGACTTACTGTGCAGCTTTTCACAATTTCTGTGGTGTAAACACACCCCCAAGGCCCGTTTCCAGCTACTCCTGTAACATTACTGAATGTGGAGTTAAGAGATGTGCATAATTGCCCCCAAGAGTGGGTGCGAGCAAGCTCCAACACCCTACAGGGAGGGACCAATAATCCTGTAGGTATTGGTTCATATTTAGCTCAATGGGGATTTAGATTGGGTTTACATACAAAATTGGAGTCATTATTTGTAGGCCATTTGTTGAATCATTAAATACTTTGGTCATTAAGTTGACTTTCATATTCAGTTGATATCTTTTAAGATCATAAGAAAAAAAAAAAAAAGAAAACATTTAGGGGGCCCCTGGGTGGCTAAGTCAGTTAAGCATCCAACTCTGAATCTCAGCTCAGGTCTTGATCTCAGAGTTGTGAGTTCAAGCCCTACATTGGGTTCTGCACCTTAAATATATATATATATATATATATATATATATATATATATATCCTTTAAGATCACTAGAGGTATTCAAAATCATCTTTCAAACGACATTTTGGTGGTGCCACCACATGACAGATTCAAACCCACACCTATATTTGGTGTCTCCTATGCATGCCCTGTCAAAATTACTCATTTGGTAGATGGTAAGCCCTAAAACAACATAGACCTTGTTTTGCCCACCATTCTATTTTGATTATTTACAAAGTTATCCAAAATATATTTGTTGAATTATTAAATTAGTAGCTATATTGGTTTAGTAGGGCTTCCATAACAAAACACCACAAAGTGGGTGGCTGAAGCAACAGACATTTATTTTCTCACAGTTCTGGAGGCTAGAAGTCCAAGATCAAGGTCTTGGACAGTCTGATTTCTTCTGAGACCTCTCTTCTTGGCTGGCAGAGTGCCACCTTCTTGCTGTGTCCTCATGTGATTGTCTCTCTGTCTGGTGTGTCTCTGTCCAAAGTTATCATCTTATAAGGACACCAGGCCTTGGGGCATAACAGCTTCATTACAACTGAATTACCTCTTTAAAGACTGTATCTCCAAATACAGTTACATTCCGAGATACTAGGGGTTAGCAATTCAACATAGCATTTTGGGGGAATACAATTCAGTCCACAACAATAACAACCAAGGTTTCTGTATCCGAAGGTTCTAATAGCATAGTAAAAGAACAAAACCCCAATTATGAACTTGGAGTATGTCTAAAATTGTGCCTCTATATTCGCCTTGGTATGATAACTTGTATTGATTATGAAGTGGACACAATCTCCTCTTAGAAATGACAAACTAGGGGCGCCTGGGTGGCTCAGTCAGTCGGTTAAGCGGCGGACTTTGGCTCAGGCCATGATCTCGCGGTCCGTGAGTTCTAGCCCCACGTTGGGCTCTGTGCTGACAGCTCAGAGCCTGGAGCCTGCTTCAGATTCTGTGTCTCCCTCTATCTGCCCCTCCCCTGTTCATGTTCTGTCTCTCCCTGTCTCAAAAATAAATAAACATTAAAAAAAATTTAAAAAAAAAAAAAGAAAGAAAAAAGAAATGACAAACTAATCTTACAAATTGCAAAAATATCCTTCCCACCCCTCCCCTCATCTCATCCTGATTCATCATTGACACGTGAGGTTTTGTTCCTGCTAAATGAGTTAGAAGAATAGGAGAGAGGGGGCTCTTGGATGGCTCAGTCGGTTAAGCGCCTGACTTGGGCTTTTGCAGTGTGTGAGCTCGAGGCCCGTGTCAGGCTCTGTGCTGACCACTCAGAGCCTGGAGCTTGCTTCGGATTGTGTCTCTTTCTCTCTCTGCCCCTCCCCCACTAGCGCTGTCTCTCTCTCTCTCTCTCTCTCTCTCTCTCTCTCTGTCAAAAATAAACATTAAAAAAAAAGAATAGGAGAGATGGAAATGTAATTAGTTGTATATACAGAAAAATAAGATGTTGGAATGGCATAGTGTATATATGTTTCTATGTTGCACTGTAAAAGTAAGGTGTGGGAACTTTATCCTGGCACATACTTGCCCTTGAAGGAAAGTACCATTGAGAAGGTTCAACGGCAAAATAAAATCTCAGCTTCTCACATTTCTGAGATTGTTTTTTGATTTGATAGCTATCAGAACAACAGAAAAGGAGTTCAAAGTGTGGCAAGTCAAAAAGACTTTAGAGTGTCTCTGCTGGGGAATGGTAGGCTCTGAAGAGTGGAACTTTCTCGGTTGAAAAATGGCTCCACTTGGGTCAGAATTCTGGCCAATTATGGAGAGAATAACATGTCACCTACAGTCCAGCTTCTGTTTTCTTCCTTATTGACATTCTGTCATCTTGAATCCTGTGGTGACGTAAGTGAATCATAACACAGTGTTTTAATTTCACACTATTTTTGTCACTATTTTTACACTAATTTTGTCAGTTTGTCAGCTTCGGTGTAATTTTTCTGTTAGCTTTTGGGATCACGATCAGACTTTTAAAAATTATTTATTTCATTTTTTTTTTAAAGTTCTCTTTTGATTAGTAAACTTTCCTTTAGAAATCCTCAAAATAATTTCAACGTGCCTTGAGGGCACATGTTCTTGCAATATAATAGCATGACTAGGTGGTTCTTGGCTATCAGCCTAGCACGGTGAGGCATGCTGTTATTACACAATTACACACATCCTAGTGTCTGTCTTATTTCGTAATGGTTCTTTTCATTCAAAGATGCGGCTGAAAGCAATTACGTAAGTCCTGTTCATCTCATGAGGAAGGAAATGGGTGGAAATAAAGTACGGCCAAGCTCGTGGGCACCGAGGGCCACTGTACCTTAGAAGGTCGCATCACTTGATAGGCTATTGGGCCACATTCTCAGGAGATTTAATCAGCACATTTTGGCCTTCTCATCCTATAGCCTCTCCCCAACCCTGCCCCAGCCAGCAAGCAACAATAGCAACACCTGTAACTTGGGTGCTTAGATGTATTTTTAAAGCTTTCCATAAAATTGGGTGATACAGTGGTCATATTCTCTATCTCATGACTTTAAAACCCTATTCTGTGTGTCCAGGCCTGTGATACATCTTAAGTAAAATAAAGGTCACGGACTCCAAAAAGAAACAGAGGGGAGAAGGCTAGGAGAGTTGCTTCTATTACATGAGGCAGCTCTCAACATCAGCGATAGAGGGGACAGCTGATTATACAGACGGGGATCGCCTAGGGTCAGACTGTCCTGAAGGTAGTCTTCTGAGGAATGCTTTTGGGTCTGGTGTGTATTCTGTAGATAAAGAATCTTTAAAACTCTACCAAGTAGTAGAGAATTTTCTACCTGCCCTGTGGAGGTTGTCCAATCAAGGATACGTACGTGCGGCTCCCCCTGAAATGTATCAGGGAGACCTATAATAAGAACTAATACAATTGACTTATTTTCAACAATTTTTAAAAAAAATTTTTTAAACAATTGACTTATTAATGAGAGGACAACCTGCTTCCTCTTTCTTCTTATTGCGATAGCTCCTCAAATCCTAAGGGAGCTTTGAATATCGCTGAGTTACTTGCCAGCTTCACATCAAGTCAAAATGACAAGAATTTGGTTTGGAAAGAGCAGGCTGTCTTCTGTGTCGTAAGGAGTCCCTAGATACCAGTGCCTTCTCTTAAGAATGCAGCTGCAACCACGCCCACCAATGTGTCTCTATTGGAAGGTATCTTGAGTCACTTAAAAGAGAAAGCAAGGGAAGAAACCACCTATTGATTCCGTTGGGCCTTATATTTTTGTCGTGGACTCTTGACCGCTGTGTGATGGTAGGCCATGAGATTCTTGAGGACAAGGACTGCATTGCTAATTTCGTATTTCTGGAGTTAAACCCGGGGTGTGATATTTGGGAGATGCTTAAAAAATGTTCATTTCTGTTATGGTTAATTTTATATGGCAATTTGGTCAGGCCACGGTAACCAGATATTTGGTCAGATATGTATAGATGTTGCCATGAAGGTATTTTTAAATGGGCTTAGCAATTATATCAGTAGACTTTGAGTTGAAGAGGTTACCCTCTGTGATGGTTGATTTTATGTGCCAGGTTGTGGGTGGGCCTCATCTAACCAGTTGAAGGCCTTAAGGAAAAGAACTCCCCTGAAGAAGAGGCCAATCTGCCGGTTTCAGGCTTAAACCGCGATATCAACTCTTCCCTCAGTTTCCAGCTAGCCCTCTGACCGTACAAAATTTGGACTTGCCAACCTCCACAACTGTGTGAGCCAGTTCCTTGTGAACGAATGAACCTCTAGCATCTTGGCTTTGCTATAGTACTCTGCACCCCGCCCTCCACCCCACTTCCAGTGACATGGGAGGAGACCACTTTGCCAAGTTAAAACTTTGAATCTCTGCCCTAAAATCCCAAAGAGTCTCCTTCTTAACTAGAGAAGGAAAGCCCCGATACTGACAAGGGTGCCAAGACAGGGGAAGGTGGGCGAGGAGAAGAATTCCACCGCCCTTCCCCAAATCCTTGATTTTGTATTTACCGTTAACATCCAGTGTAAAAATCGTTGGCTTGATTTAAGTGCTTTTGTTGGGTTCAAAGCCCCATCACCGCCACCACCAGCAGCTTACCCTGCTGTGGCCTGGAGAGGCTGAGGACCACTTTTCAGCCTGATGTGATTTCTAACAGCTGAGATATTAAAACACTGAAAAACGGGGTTTATAATGGAAATGCTGACAGACTATTAACTATAGCAGCACTGCTCTAATAAATGGAATGGCCTGTCATAATCTCTAGTTCATAAATATGCAAATACAAGACTGGGGATTTGCTCCAAAGGATGTCTCTATAATTTTAACTGACCTTTACTGATACCAAATGAGCCTGTTGCTTCTGTTTTTGTACATTGGATATAAAGTACAGGAAATCCAGCAGCCTGTCAGCCTCAAGTATATAAAGTTTAAACTGTCAGCTACTAAACTCTGGGCTCAGATTCCATTCCTCTTCGCATTCACACTTTTTATTGACGTATTCATTTTTTTTTCCCCAGGGGGTGGAAGCCGAGTGGGGGCGAAATCAAACATTGTTCATCCCCCACCCACCCCCCCCTCCCTTGTTATTTCCACATGTCACAGTGCCCGCCCAGCCAAAATTCATGGATTGCCTCAAGGACAAACAGGCCATCTACACTGAATTATAAATTTGAGTTTTATCCAGTTTTCTGCTTTTGGACCAAATGGGTAGCAAATCCAGTGACTTCATATTTAATAACCTAGATGTCATTTGTCCTGTGTCTTTCAGCGCAGAGCAAAGAGTTGGATGGCTCGCAGTTTTGCAGATTTTTTTCCCCCTAATTATTTTAAGCTATTCAGCCTGGTATCCGAACTATTGATGCAGAGCCAAATTGCCAGCAGGGGAGAGATCTGTCCAATCCAGGAGCTAAATGAGTCACTGAGAGTCAATCTGTTTTTCCCTTGCTGCTGGAGTTTCCTCGGTCCGGCCTCTCTCTGCTGCACTCACACACGGGGCTATAGGCTCGGCCCTCACGGGCGCCCGAAGTCTCCCATTTCCCGCCTTGGCCCTGCTCACCGCAGCTGCTGGTGTATTCTGACCGGCTGGCATGAAATCCAGGCCTTCAATCACACTGTAGTTGAGGCCTCACTTCGATCGGAAATGAAGACGTCTTGGCCTCGTTATGTTTGCTTCCCCAGTCATTCATCAGGTATCTGGGAAGTAAAGGGAGGCACGTAAACAGAATGTGTGGTTGGGGTCCCGTGCCTGTTTCCCAGTTCCCGCTGCCCCGTTCCCTCGGACCCCTCTTTGACTTTCCCCAGGGGTCCAGACGAAGCCCGTGGAAATAGAATGCTTTATGTGGTCGCGGGAAAATAAAAAACGAAAGGGGAGTAGAAGGGATGAGTGGATGGCAGAGAGGAAAGCCACTAGCCTAAGCCAGAAGCTGCTGGAACGCTAGCTAGCTCTTTAAGCACTGGGAGGAGGCTCACGGTGCCTGAATAACATCTTCCCCCCCAACTGAAACATTTAATTTCTAACAATATTTATTAAAAAGCAAAATCCTTGAATTCTTCCTGGTAGGCTCAGTATTCAATTACACAAAAATATGCAGTTGGTTTAAGGATTGCACGTAAGATTAAGATAACTGGTATTTCATGGTAAATGATTAAATTAGCTGACACAGTTCTGTCCTGAACTTTGCCATTAGGACTGACATTTTTGTGCTGTGTGCGTTGCAGACGACGGGTAATCTAAACTGGTATGAACTTTTTCTCTTTGAAACTCTAACGTGATCAAGGAGCGATGTTCTCTCCGAGCATCTGAACAGAGCAGTTAATACAGAGTTCGAGAGAACAACCACAAAAAAAATTCTATTGTAGTAGGCTGAACTGCCCCAAGAGTATTCCGGAATTAGAGAACTCAGGGCTCCTTGAGAAACAATGAAGAGACGGGGCAGAGGAGAACTATTGATTAATTGATTTACTGTAATTTTCAGATAGAGATGTCTGGGAAAAGAACTCAATGGGCAGAATTTTTTCTTTTTCACAGTCAAGTCTCAGTGGACTAAAAGCTTTGTTCCCTGTGGGGCAGGTAGTTCGATTTCTGTAGTTCCAAAAAACCTCACCGTTTTACATATTCATGCTGATTTTTGGTTTTCCTTTCTCTAGCTATCAAGGGGACAAGGGCTGTTAGAGAAAAAAGTGAGATTTCTGAAACACAGGAAAACTTCTCACTGAAGTCAGGAACGTGTTACTAAATCACTTTCCTTTTTTTCTTGAGGTCACTCCTGTGTTGGGGTCAGCTGCGTCACTGAGGTTCTCTAGTGGGTTTCTGGGTTCTAGGATCCGGAAAGTTCCGGGAAGTGCTCCTGCCCATCTTCGTCAGAAGTAATTAACTAAAAACTAAAGGCCCCTCTTTCTCTTCATATTTTGAACCACAGAGCAGCTAATACCAAGCATGAAACACCAGTTTTCAGATCATTAGCACAAAACATCTTCCACAGGAGGCAATAAAATGTTGCTTTACATCTCAGCTACAATTATGCCGGCTTTCAGAAAGCAGGAATCTCCCAGAAAAGAAATTTACATGAAAACAGTCCCATTGTTTGAGAACCTTTGCAAATGATGTACAAAGGGGTTTGATAGTGATTTTTAAAAATTCAGGCTTTATCACGGCCTCAAAGATGTCCCGAGAAACCTGGTTACCTGTAAAGAACTCCATTGTACTTAGTACGCTTTAAAAATGTGTACAATACAGGATTGTTTCAAAATTTTTTCCCTAAGCTCCAAACTTCTTCCTCAGCTTCAAAGCCTTCTGTAACGAACGTCCTACAGAGAGTCTAGTGCTTTTTGGTTTAACAGTTCTGAGGGTCACTCATTACTAGTCAAGAAAGCTGAAGATAACAGCAATAAAAACTGACATAACTCCGAGTATTTGGAACAACGTGAAATGTTTCTCCCGTGGGTGTAGCTTTCAGGGAGCACATGGGGACCCTTACCCCTTAGGGCTTGATCAGAAGATGAAACTCAAAGTGTCTCAGTTCATGTTGATTGCCTCTCAACTCCCAGGTGCTAGGAATCTGGATGTGCCCATTACCACATGTTCAAACAATGGATCTCCTGTGCCAGGAATCTCATTTCTGTAGAAAGACTTAAAAGGATGGGTGAGGAATAGGGTGTTGGACCAAATGTTGTGACATTTCCCTTTGATTCTGACTTTCTTTAAATTCTTCTGCATTTAGTACCTAGCATCTGTCTGGCATTGGTACTCTTAGTTTCTTTGCCTCCTAATTCACTGTGGAAGATGATCAAAGCATGGAGTTTCTTCTACTCCAGAGGTTGGCATTTGTGCAGGCACAAGTGAACTTGGTTTTCAAGCACCCGTCTTTGAACACAAGGAATTCCTTTAATGATCCTGCCAGACGACACAGACTCCAGAATTAGACGCTTTACTTCCAGTGCTGCCATTTACCAGCTTTGACACTTTGGACAAGTCATTATAACCTTTTTTTAAGCCTCAGTTTCCTCTTCTGTAAATGGGAATCATTATCATCATCATCTTGTCTCATCAGCTAAAAAAAAACAACGGAGCAAATTGCCATTCAGATATTCTCAACATATGAGTGTGAATACATATTTATTTTTTATACAGGTCCTATTGTATTATATATTAGGTAGATAATATGATACACAAAAGTAGAAATTAAATAGATTACAAAATAAACAGAAGTTAATAATTTAATACTTTCTTCCCATCTTGCACAACTCCTGAGGTGCATAGCCCCACTTTGGAGAAGCATAATATGTGTAATGTACTCAGCACATTGCCTGGTACAAAGCAGTATGCCGAACGTTAGGGGTTATTTATTTATTTTCATGCTGAAAAGTCCAATTGCAATGGAGAATGTTCAGCCTCGTATTAGCTTACTTTTTTTTTTTTTTTTTTTTTTGACATAGCTTTGCTCCTATAAGTAGCAGAGAATGGCTGAGTTATAGGTCAGGCTCTTCCAACATAGGGGAACCTCACTGCTCAATTCTGGTCAGCATTTTCTTCTGCTAAGAGATGCGCCGCATTCACAGTTATTTTCAGCAGGACCTCATGGTCCGGGGAAGATTAGTGGCTTCTCCCTTTGAGACAGGCAATGAAGATAGCAGAGTTGTTTCCCCTGGTGTGAGGCCGGGGTGACATTACTGGGTTGAGAAATGAACACTGTATAGCATAAGAATCTGCAAACAGGGAACACAAGGGGGACAGAGTCAAAATTGGAGGAAAACAGAAAAATCCTTTTCTTAATTATTCTTTTACTGCAATCTATACTGCCCTCGGCCCTACATGCAATAAATAGGGCACATCGATTTTGAATTTGATTGCAGTGGCATTGAGTGTTAAGTCTAGAAATTTGTATACTCTTGGCATAAATGCTTCTAATTTCATATTAATTCATTTGTTATTCCTTAAGCATTGCTATGTTTACTGAACATCCATTGTATGTCAGGCTCAGTGCTGGGCACTATTTTGAATATGAATTTGTCTTCAGAACAGAGAAGCAAGCTGAGGGAAATGATGGAAATAAATACAGAGCCCAAACTCACACATGGGAACTTGGGATCTGCTGGGGAATCTGATGTGAACCAAGCTGTCATTGACCTCACACTCTTAAATTAGTGCGTATCAGTCATTCTCCTTGGCAATTCTTTTACTACCTAAAATGTAAAAACTTTGATGCAAAATCTTATGACAGAATACTGGAAAAAAAAAAAAAACCTTCAGGAAATAAAAGCAGAGTAAGAATTTACATTCATTTTGACAAAAAGAACATAGTGCTTTAGTTCTGTTTTCACGATTCTGGGCCCAGGCTTAGAGACTTCCTTTGTGTTCAAACTTTTCTGCTGACTTTACTCTCCTTGAGGCGTAAAATCTTAATGTAGACACTAATGTGTGTGTGTTAGACATTTCTGGTTCTTGTCAATATCTGGTTCTCTTCTTATTTTTGCACTCAGAGAGGAACACATTTCCTGGTACAAAGTGGGGGTTGTCACTGGTTCTACCTACTGAGCTATAAGCTGAAGTGGAATGAGGTCGGTTCTGGGTCCAGGTTTAGCAGGTTCTGATGAGTTCCTATCTCCTTTTCCTTCTGCTGTGGAGACATGACCAGATGGTGTAACCTTCATCACCTGGGTCCCTGAGTAACCATATGAGCAGAGCACCTCCCTGATGAATATGCGCTAGAACAAAAACATAAACCTTTGTCTCGACAATCTACTGAGATTTCGGGGTTAATTCGTCACCTCAGTGGAAGCCATTCTACCCTGACACTTATAGGATTTTTATGTTTTCATTTTTTCCTGAAACAGGAAGGGATATCTAGATCTGTCTCCAAAAATGGTCTACTCTGAGAAATTGTGAGCCAAGAAAATTGTGAGCTTCAAAGATTAGAAGCCATCAGGGGACAGA
This sequence comes from Felis catus, assembly GCF_018350175.1. Taxonomy (NCBI): domain Eukaryota; kingdom Metazoa; phylum Chordata; class Mammalia; order Carnivora; family Felidae; genus Felis; species Felis catus. Next base: position 73,815,121 of record NC_058375.1, read on the forward strand.
AGTGAGAGAAATTATGAAAAAGGACACAAATATCTGGAGTAAAAATAAATGTTTTGTTGGCCAAGTTTGTATCATCAGCTGTTGGGAGTCATCTACACAACTCGAACAAGACTTTCCTTTATTACAGAATAGCAACAGTGTCCATCTAGGCTTTCAAACGTGAGCATTCAAGGGTGACTTCTCAATAGGAAGTTTTTAGGAACTAACAAAATGAAGGACTGTACCATGAGCATCTCTAGAAATGATGTCCACTTAGGTCTCTGAGAAAGAGGTCCGGAACCACAAGTAGAAGCAAATAGAGCTTGTCACAAGAAAGTCCTAGGGCAAAAAAATGACACTTGGTGCAAAAGTTCTCATTAAGGGTCTATTGAAAAAGTTCTAGTCTAACATTTTTCTTCATAGAGCTAATATGCCATTATACAAGGTGAAATAATCATTTTTAAACTGCTACCTGAGAGACGTCATGGAATAAAACCCTTATGAGTAGAGTGAATGAAATAAATATTCTGAGTTTGCAAGATAGTGACATTTCTGAGCCCCCTGAAGGCCTGGGAGTAATGGTAGCATGGTAGCATCTAAGGTTGACTTGTTGATCCGTGAGGCCCTTTTAAATGCACTTTTAAGGCTGCTTTCTCCCTAATCTTAAACACTTGACCTTTAAGTCTCATATTCTTCAGTATTATTAGATTAGATGATTAGTTATTAAATATACTGTCTCCAGTAAATAGGTAATTGTATAATGCAATGGCCTTCAGCTTTTCCAGGCCATGTTCCCATGACATTTAGCGTTAGAACACGGAGTCCTTCTGGGGCAGGAATGTTTAACCCTTTGTGTGGGTAGAAGAATGGGCAGGGATTTCCCTGGCTCTCACACTCAAGCTGCCTGAATGAAGGGCAATGAAAACATAGAGTATCACATGGTTTTGACAGCTCTAGAACTCAAAGATCCTAGCATTTGTATTACATTTATGACCACATAATAACAGTGAAAAATACATAAACCGGCATTTTCCCCATGACAAGCTGGTGTGATGAACACAATGTAGGTACTCACTAGGCTTTAGGTTGAGGGCTTGGGAAAAATGTTTAGTGCGGTACTGTGACCCAAAGCACACAGGTTAAAGAAGTTTGAAATGGCTCTATTGATTTTTGCCAAAATTGCCCGGTGTGTAGGGGTGGGGATGGAGAGAAGGAAGAGAGAAGAGGAGAGAAGACAGGAGCTAGCATATTTTGGTCTCATAAAATGTGCCAAGCACTATGTCAAGCAGTTTACACACTCAGAATCCTTTTCTCTTCCTCTAAATAGAAGTTTGTATTACTAGTCCTTGTTTTCTATTTTAGAAACCTAAGGCTCAGGAACGTTAAACTAGCCCAAGATCAAAGAGCCAGGGTAGTTGAATTGGGATTTGCACTTGGATCTGTTTGACTTCAAGGTTCTGCTCTTGCCTATATTTCACACCATCTTCTTTTGGTTATGTGCCTACTATGTGTAGATGTGGTGTTACTCATGTTATAAAAGGAGGAGGAAGGTGGTCAGGGAAGTCTGAGAATCAATTATCCATCTGATGTCTTTTTAACTGAGGTCCTACTGTGTTCCCAGCAGGTACACTGTGAAGAATGCAAAGGAAATACCGAGACATGGGATGCCTGGGTGGCTGAGTCAGTTAAGCATCTGACTCTTGATTTCTGCTCAGATCATGAGCTCATAGATTTGTGGAATTGACCCCCTGCTTCCACTCCTTTTCTCTCTCTCTTTCAAAAATAAATAAATATGTTTATTTATTTCAAGTTTAAAAAAGGACTGCTTTTTACATTTAAGTTTATTTATTTATTTGTGTAAGTTTATTTATTTTTGAGAAAGAGTGTGCACGCAAGTAGGGGAGGGGCAGAGAGAGAGAGAGGGAGAGAGAGAATCCCAAGCAGACTCCACCCTGTCAGCATGGAGCCTGAGGCGGGGCTCAAACTCATGAACTGTGAGATCATGACCTGAGCAGAAGTCAAGAGTTACATGCTTAACAGACTGAGCCACTCAGGTACACCAATACGTAAACATAAAAAAAAAAAAAAAAACGTACTGAGACACCATCACAGACCCCCAAGTTAGAGGTTGAAAGCTATTTGGGAAGGCAAAGCAACACACAAAAACCAATTCCTAATTGGTTCTTATAAATGGTAAGTCTAAAAGTTCACCGTGGTCAGGGTAAGTATGGTTTGGAGATGATTACTGAAACCTGATGGGATATGATCTTGTAAAGTAGGCAAGATTTGAAAAGAAGGGCATTTAAGGTATAAAGTGTGGACCATATGAGCCAAGGCAAGGTGTCAGGGTTGAGGGGAGGAGGAAATGACAGCCTGACTGTTTTCCCTCCACCTCACTCTGGACCTCCATTGTGTCTCATGCTTTTCTCTTGTTTTTACCACTGAGGTACCTAACACGTGTGATGCGTACATATCTACCTCCCCCTGTCAACTCTCTGAGAATAGGACTGCGTCTCATCCTTCTCCTTCTTTTCAGTGCTTAAAGCAGTACCTGGTGCCCATTAGGTGGTCAATAAATACTTGTGAAGTGGCTGGATAGAAAAATGGATGCTGGATGAAAGGCTGAATCATAGGGGGAAGATTGGAACCAGATTGACACAGAGGCAAGAAAAGAAGAGCTGAACCAGATATGACAGAGGAACAGGTCTTGACTGAGTATGTGGACAAGATAAATACGATCTTTACGAGGGGATCAGAATCAGGGGAGACTGGAAACTGAGGTAGTGAGAGCGCGGAGCAGTGAAAATGAGGATGGGGAAGATGAAAAATTGGCAGGCAGAGAGCAGCGAGCATCAGCAGGCTTTGGTTCGAAGTCTGGTATAAGGGAGACGAGAGAAGAGGGAGTCCTCTAGGAAAAAATGTGGAATGCAGGGAAAACGATCTTGTTTGACGGAATAATGAGCGACTTCTAGACAAGTCGAAGATTTTTAAAAGTAAATTATTGTGTTGAGTGTTAAGTGGTGGAAGGGACATGGAGAGTGATTTTAGGTATTTGGAAATATATATGAAAAGAGGCTGAGAGCGCAGATGTGGATGGCTGGATAGGTTTAGCCTCCTACCTTTGGAAGGTAGAGAATCCAGAGGTGTCTGGGGGTCAACGATTGCCTCAGAAGCTCCCAGGGATTATGGGTTCTTCCTGGAAGCCACAGGAGAGACTTGAGGTATGAAATGCCCCCCCTTGATTTAGTGCCTCATCTCCTAAGGCCTTGATGTGTGATTTCAATCTCTGTCTACTCTAAATTAATTTTTGGAGCCTCTTGACTGGTGGCTACCAGTGCATCAGATTTCCACCCTGGCTGACTTGACTTTCTTCCCCTACGTCAGTGGGATTGGGGCAGAGAGGAAGATACCCACAGGCGCACGGGCACATACACATCGGATGTTCTTACATCACCAGGTGGCTCTGTGCACTCAACACACAGCCAAAACAGTGGTTAATTTTCTTATTGTAGCGTACCGCACCTGCTTACAGACAAGGAATGCAACCCACACGATGTTCACCTCTCCCCAAGTCATGAGCCATGGCCAAACTGTGACTCAGAGCTCTAGATACCAGTCGTTTCTCCTGGTCACAGAGGCAGCCCTTTTTTTGAACTTGCAACAAACCCAGAAATAAGCATCTTCCCCACCAACACCCTCCAACAACTGGGTGGACAGAGAATTCTGGAACCCATAGGGGGTGCTTGCCGACACTACAGCAAGTTTCCAAAAATAAAAGCGCAAGCCTTTCCCCTCACATTTATTTGTTAGGATAGCTCCAGGACCAAGAAGAAATACATATCCTGAGGGTACACAGGGACTAGATTTTGCCCATTTTCATAAACATCACGGAGCATAGTTAGCTCAGAATCCTACGGAGTCTTCTTGGCATATTTACAGAGCTCAGACCCACACCAGTGCATCAGGATGGTTTAAGGTTTGGGGAACAGGTTCCCCTACTGACAAATAGCATAATTAGGCATAATGTCTTAAGTGAACATATTAGCTCGGGCTTTTAACAGTATGCAAGCCTCAGCTTCCGCAATAACAGCCTAATCTTGTGTGGGAACCATCCCAGGCTTCACTCGAACACAGGCACTGTGCGTCCACCCGCAGATAAAGCTCTCGGAATGGTTTTATTTATATCGTCCTTGTTAGTCATACAGTCTGTGTGCAAACAAAACACCATTATTCTTATCTCCTTGGAAAGTTTAATTCATTAGCAATTAAAAGCTGGTGCAGAAAAAGAGTCGGGCAGCAGGCAGAGGTTCATCCTAGCACAGCACCCCGGCGCAGACCCATTTGTGGGGGCCACGGTCACCGATAACAGCACCGTGATGTCTGCCGAATTGTTTTTCGTAAATAGTTTACCCATGTAAGGATGATCCCACTGTAATTAAATGAGATAATGTCGCCACAATCTCTTCAAAAGTACCCTGTTGAAACTTGCTGTCCTCAGGCTCTTGCCAAAGCCCATTCTTGACTCCCGCTCTGCTCCCTGTCTGGCTGGCTTGTGGGGGAGGCTGTCTCTGGGCCAGGTTCCTGTTGTGGCGGCCCAGGGTTCTCAGGGGGGGGCAATGGCCTGTCCTCACAGCTGCTGAGGGCCTCCGAATTGAGTTCTATTTGGAACAGGGATGGGCCTGATCGTGTTCTTTGTTATCCTAACTTAAGGATAACTTAAGGGAACTTAAGAATTGTAAACTGGGACAGGCTAGATCTGAAAGTCAAGCTCACAGCCAGCTGTTAACAATGGGAGAGGTTGTGGGATGGGGGGTGGGGCAGGAAACTCTATGCTCTCTGCTCAGTTTGTCTGTGAACCTAACACAGCCCTAAAATATAAGGCCTCCTCTGAAAACCAAGTGAAAAGTCTTGTTCATCCGTGGTTCTGGGTGTGAGAGGCCAAGACGTGTTTGAAAAAGTTCTTTCTCCCTCTCCATACGAGGCAGAACAGGAGGAAGCACAGAGATTCGGAGGACTACACCCAGGACAGGAAATTAGAAATGAAAACGTACCCTCTTCTGAGCTCTGGTGGCCTCCATTGGTAGGGGTGGAAAGTGAGACTTGGCCCAGCTGAGAGGGGACTCCAGATTTAGTGCCACTTACATTTTGTCTGACCCTGTAGCAAACAAGACATAAATTTGTCTGTGTGGCATTGCATGGGTCAACTTGTCACTTGATTAAATGTTTTTCTTTTCAACTGCTTAGCTTTACATAGGTCAGCCTCAGTGCTGGAGGAAGAATGTGTACTAAAAATAATAAACAGTTTGGGAAATAGACTGGATCTAAAATAAATAAGGTTAATATAGCAAGACTACCTCCGAGGGCTAGAAGGGACTTTGAATCACCCTCCGGTGCAAACTTTGCCCACGCCTAAGTGGGCACACAAGAGTTAAATAATAAAACCCCAGCCAGGCTGCTGGTAGAACTTTTAATCCTAGCTGCTGCCCCCGGGGGTGAGAGGAAGAGATATTTGATAGTCCAAAACAGAAAGTAAATATAGAGTAAATTACTTCCATGTAATTGGGGAGATTATTTCAAGTAGATTGCAACTTGGAAATGGATTGCTTCTTTTCAAAACTCAGGGTGACTCCTACATTTTTCATCCTGAGGTCAGGGTGGCACTGAGGGGAGGAGCAGTTTCTGGCTTTCGAGGGCAGCTAGAGCTAGTACATTTTGTAAAGTCAAAGTTAAGCGTCTTTGATACTTGAATTACCCAGATCTGTGCAGTAGTTATTAGGAATAGAAATATAAAGAGACATAGAAATGTGGCCAACAGAAACACAGCACCTTAAAAAATCCGAACTGTGAGCCCTTGTGGATAGAAAACAGAAAACTCTTTGCAATTAATATAATCACCCTCGTTAAGGAAATGGTCAATTTGATTTGAAATGGTGTGGAAAAGCATGGGAGGGGATCTGGGTGAGAAACCTAAAAGAATTTTACATTTGTTCACATAATGAGCCAATTTTTCCAGTAACTTCCATTGTTTGGTTCTGGTGCTTTGTCTTGAAGCCAATGTGAATATGTTTCAATGTTGTGTCCATGTAGTAGTCTTTTAAATAGTTCTCTCCTCTTCTTACGTGTGTAGGCTCTAGAACCAGAGGAGCCTTGTTGAGATTCATGACTGCCCTTATCTATTACCTCTCTGACTTTGGACAAATTGCCTGACCTCTCTCAGCCTTTATTTTCTTTTGCCTTTTCTTTTTTTTTTTTTTTAGAAGATTTTTGTTTTTGTTTTTTTAAGTTTATTTATTTATTTTGAGAGAGAGAGAGAGAGAGAGAGAGAGAGAGAGAGAGAGAGAACTTGCATGCACAAGTTGGGGAGGAGCAGAGAGAGAGGGAGAGAGAGAATCCCAAGCAGGCTCACTGCTGTTAGCGCAGAGCTCCATATGGGCTGATCTCATGAACCAGGAGATTATGACCTGAGTTTAAATCAACAGCCTTTTTTCTTTTCTTTTCTTTTCTTTTCTTTTCTTTTCTTTTCTTTTCTTTTCTTTTCTTTTCTCTTCTCTTCTCTTCTCTTCTCTTTTTTCTTTTCTTTTCCTTTCTTTTCTTTTCTTTTTTCTTTTCTTTTCTTTTCTCTTCTTTTCTTTTTTCTTTTCTTTTCTTTTCTTTTCTTTTCTTTTCTTTTCTTTTCTTTTTTTTCCCTTCCCTTCCCTTCCCTTCCCTTCCCTTCCCTTCCCTTCCTTTCCCTTTCCCCTTTCCCCTTTCCCCTTTCCCCTTTCCCCTTTCCCCTTTCCTTTCCTTTCCTTTCCTTTCCTTTCCTTTCTTTTCCTTAATGTATATTTTGGAGAAAGAGAGAGAGAGAGAATAAGTGGGGGAGGAGCAGAGAGAGAGGGGAACAGAGGGTCCACAGCAGGCTCCATGCTAACAGCAAGGGCCGTATACGGGGCTCAAACTCACAAACTGCAAGATCATGACCTGAGCAGAATTTGGATGCTTAACTGACTAAGCCACCCAGGTGCCCCAACAGCCACTATTTTCTTATTTGTGAAATGGGCATAATAATAATACTTGCCCCAGAGGCAAAAAATTGTGACAACTAAATGAGAAAATGCATGTAAACACTTGGCACTTAGTTCATTTTATAATTATGAAGATAATCATACATAATAAATTATTTCTTACATGACATGTTTAGCCTACCCACAGTTCCATTTTTGTTTAAATCGGTTCAGTGTCTAGTAGCCAGAATTGAACAAAATGCTCCAGATATGTCCCGATAGGACAAAGTAAACTTTCATCTCCTTTATTCTAGGCTCTATACTTCTATTGATGTAACCAATTAGAGTATTAAATTTTTTCTATATCTATTTTATCTTTTTGTGAGGTGGAGGAATGTCTGCCCAATCAAACAGTTGAGTAAAATCTCTCCTTCTCTGCTGTACTTTGGTATTTAGTTTTAGATCTTGCTATAGGACTTTACATTTATCCTATTACATGTGATCTCTCTAGTGTTGATTCCTCTTTCAAACCTATGCAATCCATTTATTTATTTAATTAATTAATTCATTCATTCATTATAGAAACTTACAAAAATACATTTATAACGGGCCAGGGACAAGGACAGTTGTTTGCTATGTTCCGAGTTTTTTGAATTCATTGAAGTTCCAGTAGAACACAATTTCTATATCTTCATCCAAATTGTATAACATGTTGGATGATGCAGGCAGGGCTAAGGGCATAGGCCCCAGGACCGTCTTTGGAAACTTTCTTCAAGGCTGATCAGCCCCCTTAGGGCATAGTAGTTTAATCATTATGAATTCCTCTTGAGACATCATTTGGTACAAATTATTGTTTCAACTTGACCAGCAAGAAATTTTGAGATCTTCCCAGACTTCTTGTTCAAGTCAAAATTCACTAGATCTGTCTAGTTACCTAATTCAGTATTCCCAGTAAAATAAGATTGATCTGATGTCATTTCGTTTTTAAGTAAAATTAGGCTGGCTTGTTTTCTAAAGTCCTCAGAGGACATATTTTCATAACCTATTCTAGAATTTTAAAGATTTTAAAGAAAAACGGAGCATAGTGACTAAAACATGACAAATGTCTGTTGTTTTAGATGTTCACCCCTTCCACGTGTCCTTCCACGTGAGGACAGTGAGAAGGTTGAGAAGTTTAGTTAGGTGATAAAGTGTATCCTGGGACACCACTCTAATTTTATTGTGGAGTATTCGATTCGTATTTTACTTAGATCTGTGTATGTTTTTCTCCTCTCCTGGGCTTCTTATGGTCGGGGGTATGCTTTTACTCATCTCTTATAATTCCTATCATAGTGCATGACTAATCGTAAGTAATCACGAATTGCTTTGCAAATTGTAAACCAACGCCTAGCCTATTACAATTAAGGAGGAAGAACACCCCCCTTTCAGTCTAGTATATGGCAAACAGAGAAGATGTGTGTAGGTCTTAGGGCATCCCTAGAAAGTTCTAGAGAGGGCTAGGAGAGTGGCCCCCTTAAACTGCAGGAAATTTGCAAATGATTAGCAAGAGAGGCTGATGAATGAGAAGTAGTGAAATGGCTTTCTTAAAATATTGGGAAGTTGGTGATCCTTTTTCCTCCTTTGTCATTACTGGGATTCTGGAATTCTAGGGGAGAAATTGCATGTAAAAAAGTCGTTGTCCCATTCTGCTGTTTGTAAAGACTTTCCTTTCCTTAAATTTGGTCAGGGTAGGAGATTGCTTCTGTGGGCTTTAAAGGTAAGTATTATCTCTTTATATTGGTATCACTAGCACAATGCTTAAGCGGAGAGGAGGCACTCGATGACTGTTGGATGAACAAATAACATTTGGGAAAGTGCTTTGTAGACTGTGAAGCCTTGCACAAATGAAAAGATGATGAGGATAATTGCTTATGAGCCTCAGACGCTGACACGGAACTCTTGTCCTAACGTACTACACACACACACACTTTCTTTCTTTCTTTCTCTCTCTCTCTCTCTCTCCCCCTCCCTCTGAATAGTAGCTACATTTTTTTTTTTAATGGGAAAAGTATTGGGACACTGAGTGCTTTTTAAAATTAAAATCAAAATCAAAATGTACTTGCCCCCTTTAATTACTAATTGTTCCATTTGCGCTCTGGCGTTTGTTGGCAAACATATATTTATATACTTCATATTATTGTCTTTAGTTACCCTGAAACCTTCCTATCTCATCCACCTTTAGTATGTCATGTAGTTTTGACTTAGATTTCCCAACTGTTAGAATGTCGGGCTTTCAAGGATGCATTCTTAAAAATCAGTGTCTTTGGAAGCACTTGAACTAGAAGTCAAATGGCATGATGCAAACCAATAGTTTTTCAACGAAGAAATGAAAAGTCTCAGTAATGTCAAATAAGGAATCTAACCTATTGAGACCAATTTGCTTACACTGTATCGATTCCTACAAAAACATTATAAAAGAGGGTGCTGCCTACACTCTACTGATCAGATTACAAGTATCCTTGGTGAAGACAAAACTAGTGTAGGCTGTAAGAGTTTGCCTTAAAATGTCACCTGATGTTAGCTGTCCCTCACTGACTGAAGTATTTTCCTGGCTTCAGATGGATCAGGTTGTCCACTGAGAACCCACAGACTGCCTGTGGCCATGGCTGCATGATTGAGGGGTCATAATCTGGAGATGCAGTAGGGGAGTCTAGCAGCAGGCAGGCAATAATGACTTGAAAAAAACTGGTTTTGCTACTTACTCAGTGACAGTGATTAGTAGGGTGTAAGAAAAGATGAAAATTCTAGGGGCACCTGGGTGGCTCAGTCGGTTGGGCATCCGACTTCGGCTCAGGTCATGATCTCGCGGTTTGTCAGTTCGAGCCCCACATCGAGCTCTGTGCTCTCAGTTCAGAGCCTGGAGCCTGTTTCGGATTCTGTGTCTCCCTCTCTCTCTGTTCCGCCACTCATGCTCTGTCTCTCTCTGCCTCTCAGAAAATGAATAAGCGATAAAAAAGTGTTTTTTTTTTTTTAAAGATGAAAATTCTAAAGGTTTCCATAAATGTCTCATTTTCTTACCTAGGGTTTCAGGGGCTTTAGAGATATAGTCCAGATTTGGTTTTTGGCTGTGCCACTTATTCTTGTGGAAATGGGTAGAAGGTAGTGGGTTGGATGGGTGGGTGAGGCTTCCTAGGCCCCTCCGTCCGTCCGTCTGATCTAAATGTACCAGGAGGGCCCCTGTGAAGCCAGGGCAGTTCTACATATGCCAGCTTCACCCAGCTCAACAGGGACTTGACATACACACACTTGTCCCTCTCATCCATCCTTTTGGGCGCTCAGCAAATCCAAAATTCCTAGATAGCATGACTTAGGTGGCAATCTGGAAGGTGGGGAGGACGGAGGCCCTGTCTTGAGGCTGCTTTGCCTAACAAGCATAAAATTTTTACTTAGCTTGAATGCTGATTTTGGCTTATTTTGGAGGTGAGCAGATGGAGATAATGGAGAGAGATACTGAGAAAACCCCAAGTCACCCTTAAATACCACCCAGGGAACCCAGATGTGATAAACAATGCAAAGACTCTCATATCTGATTATGCTGTATTTATGGACACATCTATGCATATACTTTTTTTGATTTTCTACTGCTTTATTTTGATCATCTTGGTTTAATCCCTGTGAGCTCATATTCCTTCATTACAGTCATCAAATCAAGGAAAGAAGAAGAACCTTGGAGGCAGGCCCATGCTAGATTTCTCTGAAGACAGGCCCACTGGGCACCCGTCCAGCCTCTGATGTGCCCTTCCTGTGATGGGGACATGTGGTCAGAGGATGCAGCCCGTGATAACTAAACCCTCCCTTCTTGTCACACACCTGTTCTCCTATGTTCAGCTGAACATTTCAACCACTATCTTCCACACACTGGTCCTTATTTTGATCCCTTAAGCAATACAGGTATCCTGTTTCTTGTTTCATGTGAGAGTACCTCAAATATATGAGCCAGTCATCAGGCAGGGCTAAGTATTCTAGAATTCGGAGGTGTAATGGGCTGAATTGTATCCCTACCCAAGTCCGTGTATTGTTTTTAACCCCCAAGAACTCAGAATGTGTCTATCTTGGAGATAGAGTCTTTAAAGAGGTAATAAGTTAAAATGAGAATATTAGGGTGGAATCTAATCCAGTATGGCTGCTGTCCTTGTAAGAAGAGGAAATCAGGACACGAGACACATAGAGGAAAGACCACGTGAAGGCACAGGGAAAAGACAGCTTCTACAAGCCAGGGAGAGCGGCCCCAAAAGAAATCAACCCTGCTGACATCTTGTCTCCAATTTCAAGCCTCCAGAACTTCCAGAAAAGAGATGCCCATTGTTGAAGCTACCTGGTCTGTGTAATTCAGGAGCCAAATGTATATGGGGTTGGAGCCAAGCAGATAGGTAGGATTATCCAGGCAAATATGTGGGATGAGATGGTGAGAGGGCCATAGGATAAACATTTCACTGACACCAGACTAGGCAATTAGATTCCAGTAGAAATTTGTGGTGGGGTACTACCACATATTTTGAAAACAAACAAACAAACAAACAAAGAGAGAAATAAAACAACACATAATTCCCTAAGCGTTCCTGATGTGCACACTGATTGAGATACACTAATCCAGATTTTTTTTTTTTTAAAAGAACTTTTTTCTGCATGCCTGGAAATGATGCCAGACAAATATAGATTTCAAACTTCATGGAAAATTGAAATTTCCCTCTTTTGGGGGATAGTTTTATGAATCCAGTAAACAAAGTCTAAGTTTCTTATTCCTATTACCTTTTTAAAATTTTTTTTTATTTATTCTGAGGTGGGGGGAGGGGCAGAGAGAGAGAGAGAGAGAGAGGGAGAGAGAAAATCCCAAGCAGGCTCTACCCTATCAGCATGGAGCCCAACATGGGGCTTGAACCCACAAATGGAGAGATCATGACCTGAGCCGAAATCAAGAGTTGGATGCTTAACAGATTGAGCCACACAGGTGCCCCACCTTATTACTTTTAATATAATATTGAAAGTGATGGTTGTCCTGATAGCCTTTTGGGATGTGTATTCTCCCCCTCCCAGCATGACCTCCCATGGCCAGCAGGCACTGTTCCTTTCCCATAGTTCAGGATCTCAGTCTGAAATGGGCTATGAAAGTGTACAGCATTCAATCATATTGACCATCCCATTATTCTTTGTGACTTGGGAGAATACCCGTGTTTTCTCAAATGCTCTCTATCTGTTGAGTATTAGGAACCATTTCTATGTAATAAAGAACTATCGCTTATCGGGAAGTATACTCACCCTTCTTGTGGAAGAAAACTTATGACACTGAACTTGATAAAAGCCATCATTTTCACAAGCCCAAATAAAACAAGTCTTATCTGTCTCCCCTCCCACTGCGATAGGTTCACGTACAAGGAGGGTAACCAAATTAGAAAGGAGGCATCTTAAGCCTTAGGCTGAAACAAATCAGGGCTAACCAGGGTAATCCAATTTGTTATAAACACAATGAATTGTGTAACTTTAACTTAGATGTGTTAAAGAAACTCTATCATGCTTTTTTATTCATTTCTGGACAATTTTGTAGCCACTGCTTCATTCTTTTTGGGAAGGCGGGAAAGCAATAAATAGTGTCTTGAGAAAAACCAGAACAGCCAGACTCTGTTCATTTAGTTCAGGTAATCAGGCATTAGGTGTTAGGTTAATTAGAATTAATTAGTATTAGGTTCTGAGTAGGTGGGTAAGTACAGCTCTTATACACTCTGCCTAAAACATCACAGTGGGAAGTTGTGTGCATGAGGGGGGCAACAGGGTAGGGAGTGCCCCGTCCTGAAAGAGACCAGGTCTTCCCGATGGGTACTGGCTTGACTGATTCCTCTACCTAAGGTATGCAGAGAATACATTTCCCTGCCCAAATTCCATTTTATCTAGGTGTCATGGGGTCTGACATTCCACCTCTAAAGATTTATTCCTTTGGCTTTTTTCCCCTTCCTTTAAAATGGAAATTCTCTTGGTTTGTGCAAAACACAAAGCTGATTCCTAAAGGCAAACACGCTAAGGTGGTTATCAGCTGTGTTTTCCAATGGCTAAAAGGGGCTAGCAGAACTGAAAGAACCTTGGAGTTTCATCAGTGGGGTGATGGGGGGGTTTGCTAAGGAGGTTTGGGGAAAGCACAGAGAGAGGAAGGCAGGGTGGACAGACACACCTTGCTTGCTTGGGAATTTTGATTGGGGCTGACTCTGCCCACTGAGTACAACTTCAAAGCAAAACACAACACACAATGTATCTTTGAGAGTTGCTTTAACCTATTGCATTATTTCAATAGTTGAACTGACCAGGACTTCTTCCTTTATTTTTTTTAATGTTTACTTTTTTTTTTGAGAGAGAGAGACAGAGCGTGAGTGGGGGAGGGGCAGAGAGAGAGGGAGACACAGAATCTGAAGCAGGCTCCAGGCTCTGAGCCGTCAGCACAGAGCGTGACGTGGGGCTTGAACTCATGAACCACGAGATCATGACCTGAGCCAAAGCCAGTTGAGCCGACTGAGCCACCCGGGTGCTCTGGGCTGACCAGGACTTCTAGAGCTAGAGTTGAGAAGGGTGGTTAGCTTTGCAAGTACAGTGTGAGTTACAGCTTGTAAATCATAACATTTATCTGGGCACAGAGGCAAGATCATTAATGTTTGAGGAGCACCTTTCAAAACTCAAACACAGATGGCAGAGCTCGGTCTTTTATACCATTTCTCCCTTTTTGAGGTAAGTTAGAGAGCTTGAGTTATGAAGCATTAAAAGATCATCTTGTTGGGGTGCCTGGGTGGCTCAGTCGGTTGTGTCCGATTGCAGCTCAGGTCATGATCTCACAATCTGTTGGGGGTTCAAGCCCTGTGTCAGGCTCTGTGCTGACAGCTCAGAGCCTGGAGCCTGCTTCCAAGTCTGTGTCTCCCTCTCTCTCTGCCCCCTGCCCTGCTCACACTCTGTCTCTCAAAAAGTGAATAAACATTAAAAAAAAAAATTAAAAAAAAAAAAAGATCATCTTGTTTCCACATTCAATTTTCTTTTCACTTAGGAAAGAAAAAAAAAACAACTTTTCAGGTCAAAGGCCATTTGAGGTGGCCCTGGTTCCTCCATGTTTCACTCACCGGGGCTTCATTTCTACCGGGCCTGCGTGTCAATTGACCACGTCTCGGGAGGGAAATGATTCTCGTGACCTCACTTTCGGGAGACAGGAACCTCTGGCATCTTATCAAACTGCCAGGCTGTGCTCCGCGAGCCGGAGTCTTTGGTTTGTCGTAGGAGAGTAACACAGTAGGTCACCACTCAAGCGTCTTGGCAAAGCTGTGAAGCGCGTGGGGGGCCCCAACCACTGCTGTTGGCGGGGAGACCGACTGGGCACTTGCCTCTCACCTTCAGAATTTGGCCCTGATTAAATTAATCTATGCAGGTGGAGTCCTGGTTTGTGAGAAGGGGACAGAGCCTGAGGACATGCTGGCATTTCTTCCTCATCCTGCGTTTGAGGACACAGAAGGGTGTTCTGGTCAAATTAGCCGGTTCCTGGTTCCCCAAATAACTCCAGTTTCAGACACCTGACTTGACTCTGTGAGTGAGTGGGAGGCTCTTTTCCCTGAGTGTTTTTGCATCTTGGTTTTCATGTCGCTACATGAACATTCAGCCCACAGATTGCTGTTATCTAATCAGGTGCATCAGTCCGTGGTGGAGAGGAGAGGGGAGGAACGCCCCTCTGACTCAGATTTTGCGCAAACAAAACTCAGCCTTGTTAGCCAAGGCAGGGAAGAGCACCCAAGGCTGCTTGTTTCAGATCTTTCCCCCCGACAATCTGCAGGGCAGGGCAAATGGGTGAGCTTTTATAGCAAGATAAGCAACACAAGGGCTCCACTTTGGTATGCTAAATCAAATTAAAATGTCAATATTTACACATGACCTTCAAGGCTCTTACACTCTTGCTTTCTTAGGATGCAGTACAGGCTGCGTTTTCTTTAGTCCGTTACCAACAGCTTGGAAATTCAGTTAGAGGACATAACCCAAATGTTCTCCAAATGTTGCTTCCAAATGGTCATCTTGAAAAGTGCTGTCTGAAGGCGTGCACCCTCTCTGCACTGAGAGAGAGCTGTTGCCCTGCTTGTCCAACTGCAGGGGAATTATCCAAAGACTGAAACCACCAATGATAAAGACAGTGCTGTGCAGCGTACTTTAATTTGTTGATAACTAAAGCACAAGAGGCCTTTTTACATGCTCCTTGAAGCTTCACTATTGTGTATTGCACATTCAGCCCCTGCTCGTGTGCTGACACAAATAAACACGATCATAACGGTTGAAATGTAGTTAGAAACACAATTGAGAACATCTGTATTGTAAGCAGAAATAAATTAGAAATACTGAAGTGTTTTGTAGCTGTGAAAACGAAGGAATAAAAAAATAACCCACAGTACCTGGATTAAGCGGTTATAAATAATGTATAAAGCAAAAATCTCATTACCCCCTGTGTAAACTCCCCCCTAATGAAATATATTTTATGAATGTAGTAACACTGTAATAACCAAAGCATTTGTTTTTCCCCACAAACTTTCCACTTCATAACTGTGAGATTGTCTGGATTTATAAGCTGGGGACAAAACATCCCCGAATTTACCGGTTTGGGTTTCTTCCCTGTGACCTTCAGCTCCAAGACTCTGCTCCACCATTTATCAGAATGCCGCCTGGCACACGGCAAAGTTTCCCCCAAATGCAGTCACATAAAAACCAACAGAGGTGAACGCAAGCCCCCACAGACCCAGAGGGAGAGGCCTTGAGACCGTTGGCTGGCAGGGGCCACGGGGAGGCAGGTGGGTTCCACCCGCGCAGGTCACTGTCACCAGCTGTGGCACAGGAGTGCACGCGGAGTCCAGGCCTCTGGCGGTAGAATCCATCATGTCGGTGATGTCACTGTAAGTAGAGTGACTGGTGCCAGATGAGCGAGTTCTGTCCAGCTGAGCAATGGGGCCATTCCAGGGGTGGCCAGAACGTGCCACTGGGCACCATCCTTGGCATTGCCAGAACCGGAAGGAAAGTGGTTGTCTGACTGGCCCTCTCACTCCTGACTGCAGTACCCTTCCTTGTAAGGTTTCTCGTTGGTTTGTTTGGTTTTGAAGTCACAAATCAGTGGTCGGGCTCTGGAACATCATGGGTCTCAGCAGCATGCTGAAGGGTCAAGCATGACTCTGGAGTCCTGTTAGTCATGAAACCCTGTTCTCCTGGATTACGCCAGGTGAGCCCCATATCTTTAAGATATACCAGAGCAAGGAGTAAAGCATAGAGCTTTAGTCTAAGCTTCCAGGAAAGCACAGAGAGCTGGCTCCATACCTTCTTTGCATGATAGGAGCTACTGTAAGCCTAACTGTGTCCTACCTCAAACACCTAATGATTCCTTCTGAGCTTTTAATTAATGAATTAATGTATATCCTTTCTGGCTCTCCTGTTGTCCTTAGAATGTTTCCGAAATGAGTCACAGGTAGCCATGCAGATAACTGCCTGAATCTAGCCTGATGCTTGATCAGGTGCAGCTTATACCTGCATGACTTATACCCATGTTCGACTTCTGCCCAGCCCCATTGGGACAACAGTGGTGGCCGGCAGCTAAGCAGAATGACCCCATTAGATTCGCTTCTAGTATAATGTCATGCATGCTCTCATTTTTGGAGTCATAGTCAGAAACTTGTGATTTCTCCTCATTTCGGCATGCAGTTGCGGCGTGGTGAAGGAGATGATTGGATTATGAGTCAAAAGACTTGCTCTTAAGTCCCATCTTCCCTCTCTACCTGAGCGATGTTGGATGGGTCCGTTTCTGAGCCTGTTGCCTAGAAAAGGGGGACAATATTAACTCATACTTCTTTTAGTGGCTCCTAAATAAGGTAACGCAAATAAGAGACTTTACACAGTTTAAAGTGCCATGGAGTGGTATCATTGGCTATTGAGTGACGTTCTCTATTTCTCTTAGTCTGTTTGAGCTGCTATCACAAAATCCCAGAGGCTCTCATGTGGTTGAAGGATGGAAGTTTGCTCTCCGGAGCTTCTTTTTTCACTAATTCTGTTCGTGACGCCTTCGCCCTCCTGCCCTAATCACCTCCCAAAGGCCCCCACCTCCTGATACCATCACCTCACAGGTTAGGATATCCACATATGAATTGGGGGGGGGGACACAAACATTCAGACCATAACATCATTATTAAAAAGAGACATCTAGGGGCGCCTGGGTGGCTCAGTCAGTTAAGCGTCCGACTTCAGCTCAGGTCACGATCTCACAGTCCGTGGGTTCAAGCCCCGCGTCGGGCTCTGGGCTGACGGCTCAGAGCCTGGAGCCTGCTTCAGATTCTGTGTCTCCCTCTCTCTCTGCCCCTCCCCCATTCATGCTCTGTCTCTCTCTGTCTCAAAAATAAATAAACGTTAAAAAAAATTAAAAAAAAAAAGAGATATCTATCCTACTTACATTATAATGTGGTTTGAGGATCAGATCAAGTCAGATCTGTGAAGAGGGCTTTGAAAGGTGTAAAGCGGGGCAAAGTAGAACACTATATTGCAAATGTAAAGCATGTCAGCTGGATTACCAGCGGTCACCTGTTCCATGGACACATTTGCCAGTGCGGCACAGTCTTCTAGACCAAAAAGAGGTTGCCGATGCTGGCGATGTTAGAGCTGGTGTTACTTTTCTCCAAATCTTCCTATCTTGAGCACACTCAATTGTTTGGGATCTTTGTTTCATCTCTCTCACTTTTAATATGAAGAAAAAACAGTCGCTTTCTAATAGAGTTGTTGGGAAAACATGATTGAAATGGGTTCCAAAAATAGCTCTTAAAGCCAAAGTTATACGAAGGACATAAATTGTGCATGAACTCTTTCAGCAGTGAACAGGCACATCTCCACATACCCCTAGGATCTCAAGCTGATAATGTAACAACAAGAACCTACTGAATCAGGACAAGGTGATGGTTCTGCTCGTGTGGCAATCTAGGTCTCAGAGTCTGGTATGCGGGCAGGGTGGAAAGAGCAGATTGCATTTTCGAAAGAAAGGTTAAGCTTGAATGTTTTGGACAGGAGGTGGTTAGATGCATTTTTAAAACGTCCTTGAATTTACCTGATGAGTTTTGTGTCCTTGTGATGGTTGTAGCCCATTCCAGGTTATGAATAAATTTAGCAACACAAAAGAGGTCATTTAAAAATCTCTCCCTCAAATGCTCCATTTCCTCTGATGCCCCTTCCAGCTTTCTCCTCTTCTTCACTAATTTGGCAACCTTCCAGGCTGCCCTGCTGATCATCTTAAGCTTAAGATTAGTGGTATGTGGTTTTAGAAACGTTTGAAACTTTTATAGGAGAGCTGTGGAAAGGTGGCGGGTTCCAGAAAACCCCGGATAGAAGTTAAGACAACCATTTTATTTATTTCTTTATTTTTGGCTTTCAAACAACCTTTTGGTTTGAACTAATTTTAGACTTAAGAAATGTTGAAAAAAATACTATCAAGTGTTTCTTTGTGTCCCTCACTCTGCTGCCACTTATGTTAACAACTCTTATGGCCATCGGATAGTTACGGAGAATAGGAAATTAACATGACTACAATATTCTTAACTAAGCTACAGACCTCATTGGGAATTCACTAAATTTCCTGCAAAGATCAGTTTTAGGTTCCAGGATCCTTTCCAAGACCGCATATTGCATTTTACCCCCAACCTGTGACAGTTGTCAGTCTTTCCTCGTCCTTCTTGACTTTGGCACTTTTTGAAGAGTAGTGATCAGTAATATTGTAGAATACCCTTTAATTCAGGCTTGTCTAATGCTTTCTCACAATTGGGGTATTTTGGCAAGAATACCACAACAATGATACTGTGTTTCTTGTCAGCACATCATGGCAAGAGATTGATGATGTGGTATTGAAAGGGCGGGCCTACGCCAGCCGTCGCCATCTTGTTCTGTGACCTTCACCTTGACCACACCTCCTCCCCTCGCCATCTTGTTCTGTGTCCTTCACCTTGACCACACCTCCTCCCCTCGCCATCTTGTTCTGTGTCCTTCACCTTGACCACACCTCCTCCCCTCGCCATCTTGTTCTGTGTCCTTCACCTTGACCACACCTCCTCCCCTTGAGTAAACCCTCCCTCACCTGCCAGACCCTTCCCCAGGACCCCTCCCCAGCCAATCAGCTGAGGCCACAGCCATTACCTCACCAACTGCCCCCAGGCCCCAATAAAACCTTTGTCCTTTTTGAAACTCGTGCTCTTTCCCTGGTATCTCACCGCTGCGTCGGTGCAGGTAGGGGATTGAGCTCGAGCTAGCTCGAATAAAGGCTCTTTGCTTTTGCATCGGACTCGGCTCCCTGGTGGTCTTTGGGGATCACGAATTTTGGGCATAACATTTGGGGGCTCGTCCGGGATCCCCAAGACCCCGAGGGACCCCCGACCCGGAGAGCCTGACTGGCCACGGTTAGTGTCTGTTTGTTCTGTCTTTTCTGTGTGAGCTCATTTCTGGAATTCTGGTAGTGCCCGACGCGGTCTAGGTGGACGCACTGGAGGACCACGGGCCGGGAGTCTCGGAAGACGTTCCGATTCTCCCTTCTGGAGGGACGTGGAATCCCCTCAAAGGTCTGAGACGAGGCGGGTCGCTCCCGCTGGTCGGCGTGAGGCCGTCGTCTTTGGAGGGACGTGGAATCCCCTCATCGGTTTTGGAGGGACATGGAATCCCCTCAAAAGCTAGCTTTCCGTTTTGCTTCCATGGAGTTGGAAGACTTTCTAGGGGCCCTCTGTTTGTCTGTTTTTGTGTTTCTCTGTTTTGCTCTGTGGACTTACTGGACGGACATTATGGGACAGACTCAGACTACTCCTCTAAGTATTATGATTGATCACTTTAAGGATGTGAGGGGAAGAGCTAACAACCTCAGTGTGGAAGTCCGAAAGGGTCGGTTGCAGTTTTTTTGTTCTAGCGAGTGGCCAACTTTCAATGTCGGATGGCCACCAGAGGGGACCTTCGACCTCCCTACCATCCACCGAGTCAGGAGTATCATCTCTCAGCCTAAGACGGGCCATCTTGATCAGCTCCCTTACATTATCACTTGGCAGGACCTTGTAGAAGACCCACCCTCTTGGCTTAAGCCCTTCCTAACCCTGCTCCCTCCGGAGCCAAAACCCATTCTTGCTTTGCAGGAGACAGAGAAGAGGAAACGTCTTACCCAGCCTTCAGCACCCCTCTACCCTGTCCTACAGGGGGGTACTGAAGAAGAATTAATTTTTCCTCCCCCGTATAACCCCTCTAGGATGCCGGAAGAACGCCATCCTCCCCCTCCGGGGGAGGCACACGCTGTTCCGAGAGCGGGAGGCGGAAACACTCCAGGGGGAAGCCCGCCATTTACCAGACAAAGGGCTCAGAGGGAGCAATCCGCCTCCACCGCCGACTCCACTATTCTGCCCCTGCGAGCCACCGGACCCCCAGACGCGGAGGGGAATCAGCCCCATCACTATTGGCCTTTCGCCACTAGTGACCTCTACAATTGGAAAGCTCAGAATCCTAAGTTTTCTGAGAAACCGGCAGGGCTTATTGATTTATTAGACTCTGTTCTTTTTACCCATCAGCCCACGTGGGACGATTGCCAGCAGCTTTTGCAGGTCCTGTTCACGACTGAAGAAAGAGAAAGAATCCTCAATGAGGCCCGAAAACTAGTTCCGGGCGCAGACGGGAATCCCACCACCAACCAAGCTCAGATAGATGCCTCCTTCCCCTTAACTCGGCCCCAGTGGGATTTCAACACGGCAGAAGGTAAGGAGAGGCTCCGGGTCTACCGCCAGACTCTAATGGGGGGTCTCCGAATGGCTGCTAGAAAGCCAACCAATTTGGCCAAGGTAGGAAATGTACAACAGGGAAAAGATGAATCTCCAGCTGCCTTTTTAGAACGGATCATGGAGGCATTCCGTACCTACACCCCCATGGATCCAGAGGCTCCGGAAAGCAAGGCAGCTGTTATCATGGCCTTTGTAAACCAATCGGCCGTAGACATTAGGAGAAAATTACAGAAAATAGATAGACTAGGAGAAAAAAGTCTGCAGGACTTACTGGTGGTAGCCGAAAAGGTATATAATAACCGGGAGCCTCCTGAGGACAAGCAGGCTCGCGCCATGGCGGCTGCCAGCAGTAAGCAGACTCGAGACCTGGCCAGAATACTGCTAGCTACCACTGCTGACTTCCCCGAGGAACGAGACCGCCGTCTCCGGCAGCTGGCAGACGATGCAAGAAAAGGTAAAAGCACCACCAAGGGGGGGAAGCAGAGGCTGCAGAAGGATCAGTGCGCATATTGCAAGGAGATAGGGCATTGGGCCCGAGATTGTCCGAAAAGGGCCGGCGGGAAGGGAAGCAAGACTGATCGAGTAAAAGTCCTAGAGCTGGATGAACTAAGTGATTAGGGGAGTCAGGGTTCGGACCCTCTCCCCGAACCCAGGGTAACTCTTAAAGTGGAGGGGACCCCTATTGACTTCCTTGTCGACACCGGAGCACAACATTCGGTCCTCCGCACCCCACAAGGAAAACTAGCTAGCAAGAAGTCCTGGGTACAAGGGGCAACTGGTATGAGCCAGTATTCATGGACTACCCGAAGAACAGTAGATTTGGGAACGGGCCGGGTATCCCACTCCTTTATGGTAATACCAGAATGCCCCTACCCGCTGTTAGGACGGGACTTACTGACCAAGATTGGAGCTCAGATAACTTTCAGACAAGGGGGGCCTCAGGTCACCGATGGCAAGGGCCACCCCATCCAGGTCCTGACCATGAAACTGGAGGATGAATACCTCCTCCACCAGGAGGCGCTCCCGAGAGAGGATAATATAGACAGATGGTTACAAGAATTCCCCTCGGTTTGGGCAGAGACAGGGGGGATGGGACTAGCCGCTCATAGGACCCCAGTCCTGGTAGAGCTCAAGCCAGGAGAGAGTCCGGTAAGGATCAAACAATACCCCATGTCTCAGGAGGCCTGGAAGGGGATCCAGCCACACATCCGGAGACTACGAAGCCTAGGGGTACTAGTTCCTTGCCAGTCTGCCTGGAACACCCCCCTACTGCCGGTCAAAAAGCCTCACACAAATGACTACCGACCGGTACAAGACCTCCGGGAAGTAAATAAGAGGGTCATGGACATACACCCAACTGTTCCCAACCCGTATACTCTCTTGAGCTCCTTGGCGCCCTCCAGGGTCTGGTATACTGTACTAGATTTAAAGGACGCCTTCTTCAGTCTGCCGCTGGCACCCCAGAGCCAACCCTTGTTCGCCTTCGAGTGGCATGATCCGGAGGAGGGCTACAGTGGACAACTCACCTGGACACGGCTACCTCAGGGATTCAAAAATTCACCCACCATCTTTGACGAGGCGCTACACGAGGACCTGGGTGAGTACAGAAGGGAGCACCCTGGCCTCACCCTTCTACAGTATGTAGATGACATCCTGATTGCTGCCGACACTGCCAAAGACTGTGAGCGAGGGACCCAGGACCTGCTGGCTACCCTGGGGACCTTAGGATACCGCGTATCTGCGAAGAAGGCTCAGATATGCAGGGAGAGGGTAAGTTACCTGGGATATATCCTGGAGGGCGGACAGCGGCGGTTATCAGAAGCCAGAAAAGAAACTGTCCTAAAGATCCCTACTCCCACCTCCCGAAGAGAAGTGAGGGAATTCCTAGGATCAGCCGGCTACTGCCGCCTCTGGGTTCCAGGTTTTGCTGAGATCGCCAGGCCCCTATATGAAGCTACCAAAGAGGGGAAAACATTTAAATGGGCTGAAAAAGAAGAAACTGCCTTTAATCAGTTAAAAAGGGCCCTCCTAAGTGCCCCAGCCCTGGGCCTACCGGACATTACGAAGCCCTTCCACCTCTTTGTAGACGAGCATAAGGGAATAGCAAAAGGAGTTCTAACTCAAGCCTTAGGCCCCTGGAACCGTCCAGTGGCTTACCTGTCTAAGAAACTAGACCCAGTGGCTGCCGGCTGGCCGCCATGCCTAAGAATTATTGCAGCGACAGCACTCCTAGTCAAGGATGCAGACAAACTGACCCTAGGACAGGAGATCTGGATCACGACCCCACACGCCATTGAAGGGGTCCTGAAACAGCCTCCAGATAGATGGATGAGCAATACGCGTATGACTCATTACCAGAGCCTCCTACTCAACCCTCCACGAGTGCGGTTCCACCCCAGTGTAGCCCTCAATCCTGCAACCCTGCTGCCCGACCCTGACCTAGGTGCTCCATTACATGACTGTGTGGAAATCCTGGAACAAGTACATGGATTCCGGACGGACCTGACCGACCGGCCCCTCCCCGATGCTGAGGCTACTTGGTTCACTGATGGCAGCAGCTTTGTGCGAGGCGGACACAGGTATGCGGGGGCAGCGGTGGTCACCGAAACCAACACCGTATGGGCGGAGGCTCTACCCTCCGGAACGTCAGCCCAGCGAGCAGAGCTCATAGCCCTCACCAAGGCGCTGATGCTGGGAGCTGGAAAACGGCTCAACATCTACACAGACAGCCGTTATGCATTTGCCACAGCTCATATTCATGGGGCAATTTATCAGGAGAGGGGGTTACTGACGGCAGAAGGACGGACTATAAAAAATAAGCAGGAGATACTTAACCTGCTTACGGCCTTATGGCTTCCTGCCAAGCTAGCCATTATCCACTGCCAAGGGCACCAAAAAGCTGATAACCCAGTAGCTAGAGGTAATCGAAAGGCTGACCAGGCAGCCAAGGCAGTAGCCCTTACTCCAGTCCCCACCATGACCATACAACTACCAGACCCAGGAGACCCAGTTTTACCAGACCAGCCCAAGTACTCCCAGGAGGAATTACAGCGGATCAAGAAACTCCCCATGGCCCAGGAGATAAAGGGATGGTGGTATACACCTAACAAGGAGCTCGTGTTGCCAGACCAGCTCGGAGTCTCAATATTAGAGCACATGCATCGGTCTACTCACATGGGGGCCCGAAAATTAAAAGACTTAATCCGACATGCCGGAATTAAGATTCACCAACAGGACACCAAAATAGAGCAAGTTGTATCTGCCTGCAAGACCTGCCAACTCACCAACGCGAGGGCCACATCAAATGAAAAAGGAACCAGGCTCAGAGGCACCAGACCGGGAGCCCAATGGGAAGTCGACTTCACTGAAGTCAAACCAGGAAAGTATGGTTTTAAATATCTTTTAGTATTTACAGACACCTTCTCTGGCTGGGTGGAGGCATACCCAACCAAGCATGAAACGGCTCAGACGGTGGCTAAGAAGCTACTAGAAGACATCTTACCCAGGTATGGTTTTCCTGCCCTGGTAGGATCAGACAATGGACCAGCTTTTATCTCGCAGGTAACACAGGCAGTAGCCAAGGCGGTGGGGGCAAACTGGAAATTACATTGTGCTTATAGGCCCCAGAGCTCAGGACAGGTAGAAAGAATGAATAGAACCCTAAAAGAGACCCTTACCAAATTAACCATGGAGACTGGCGGGGACTGGGTGACTCTCCTACCGTACGCCCTTTACCGGGTTAGAAACACTCCTTACACTCTGGGTTTTACTCCCTACGAAATCATGTTTGGCAGGCCACCCCCTGTTATTCCCAGCCTTCGAGCTGAACTTATTGCTGAGTTTAAAGATCAAGAACTTTTTCTTTCCTTGAGCGGGCTCCAGAGGGCGCACGAGGACATTTGGCCGCGCCTCCGTGCCATCTACGAGGCTGGCCCGATCCCGACACCTCATCAGTACAGGCCGGGAGACTGGGTCTACGTCAAGAGGCACCACCGAGAGACTCTCGAGCCGCGCTGGAAGGGACCCTACATCGTGGTGTTGACAACCCCCACCGCTCTCAAGGTAGACGGCATCGCGACCTGGGTCCATCACACCCACGCTCAGCCAGCGGACCCCTCCTCGATCCGGAAGGACTTCGTCACGCGATGGGCCATCAGTCGGGACCGACACAACCCGCTCAAGCTCAAGCTACAGCGCATTCGACCTACCTAATATTGGTAACTCTGTTAACTCTGCTTGTCATTGCTCATGCTGCCGGGAGTCCCCACGCCCCCCAAAACATCACCTGGCAGATCATAGACACCAGCTCGGGGACAATACTTAATCAGACCTCCCAGAGCCGCCCCAGGGACTCTTGGTTCCCAGAACTTTGCGTAAACCTCCAGACTCTGTTCTCCTTGTCACCATAAATGCAGCCGGTCCCATGATTGGGTCCGTAAGCTACATGACAAGGGGGGAATGAAAGGGCGGGCCTACGCCAGCCGTCGCCATCTTGTTCTGTGACCTTCACCTTGACCACACCTCCTCCCCTCGCCATCTTGTTCTGTGTCCTTCACCTTGACCACACCTCCTCCCCTCGCCATCTTGTTCTGTGTCCTTCACCTTGACCACACCTCCTCCCCTCGCCATCTTGTTCTGTGTCCTTCA
This sequence comes from Felis catus, assembly GCF_018350175.1. Taxonomy (NCBI): domain Eukaryota; kingdom Metazoa; phylum Chordata; class Mammalia; order Carnivora; family Felidae; genus Felis; species Felis catus. The sequence continues at coordinate 73,840,535 of NC_058375.1, forward strand.
CCTTGACCACACCTCCTCCCCTTGAGTAAACCCTCCCTCACCTGCCAGACCCTTCCCCAGGACCCCTCCCCAGCCAATCAGCTGAGGCCACAGCCATTACCTCACCAACTGCCCCCAGGCCCCAATAAAACCTTTGTCCTTTTTGAAACTCGTGCTCTTTCCCTGGTATCTCACCGCTGCGTCGGTGCAGGTAGGGGATTGAGCTCGAGCTAGCTCGAATAAAGGCTCTTTGCTTTTGCATCGGACTCGGCTCCCTGGTGGTCTTTGGGGATCACGAATTTTGGGCATAACAGTATGTCTTATTACTGGCGATATTTACCTTGATCACGTGGTTAGGCTGGGGTCTGCTGGTTTCTCCACTATAAGGTTACTGTTTTTCCTTTTGGATTGGTAAGTATTTTGAGGGAGATACTTTGAGCTTATTCAACTCTCCTGTTTATTTGTTTTGAATTTCTTTTGCATAAGGGAGCAGCCACCTGTGTATTTTCTTATGTCTAAATTCTGACACAAAGGATCACATACTCTTCGATGCTCTTTGGAGTGTTAAAGAACAACAATCCAACTGAGTAAATTTAAAGATCTAATTGGCTTTATTCAAGGATTCATGAACCGGGCAGCATCCCAGCTAGAGTAGAAAGGAGCTGCCAGGAGTCGTACGAAATGGACAACTTTTTTACTGGAAGAAGGAAGGTGATACAAGGAAGTTAAAAGAGTGGGTTATTTCAGGCAAGGTTACTTTCCCTCAGGGGAAGGCAGGGGGTCTTATCATGCAGATTACCTCACTAGTGCTGATCAAGGAAATCCCAGACTGATAGGTTTAAAATTCCACTCTTGGGAGAGGCTGAAACTGTAATTAGGTTTGTTAACCTTAAAAATAAAACTTCGTTATTTTACCAACAAAAATGGGTTTATTAGGAATAGCAGAGAACTGCTATCCAGGACAAGCAAGCTATGGGAAAGCCATAGGCAAGTCCAACCAACAAAAGAGAGGAACATTATTTTATAGAGAAGGAGGAAGTTGGGAGCTGTTTTGAATAGAAGCCCATTGGAGAGAAGCAAGTGTTAAGGGTGATGACAATTTCTTATTGGCTCAGATGCAGAGGTGGTCGGTTTCCGTAGAAGATGCAATGTCCATCTTTTCCTGTTGGGGCCCATTATTGACAATTCTTCCTGTAATTGACGTTGAATAGTATTCATTCCTGGGCTTCTCCCTCCAGCCTCCCCTTCTAGCATCCTGAGTCCTCTTTAGTGAGGTTTCCCTTTATTATCATAGGTTTGGTATTAAGTCTTGGCCGGGCTTTGCAAAAGGGACTCTTTTGGGACTATTGTTTCTTTGAAACAGGGGTTTTGCCTTTTTTCACTTAATAATGAATGTCATGGGTTTCCTCATTCTTTTATACAGTTGTATTGTACTCTATTGTATGGATATACCAGTTTATTCAAGCACTCTCCTACATATGGGCATTTAAGTTGCTTTTGGTGCTTTGCAAATACAAACAAGGTGGCAATGAATATGTTTGTGCATATGCATTTTTGTATTGTTGGAGATACATTCCCTAGAAGTGGGTTTGCTAGGTCAAAAAGAAAATGTATATGCGATTTTGTTAGATATTGCCAAATGTTCCTCCAGAATGCTCCCACTGGGAATGTATGGAAGTGCCTGTTTCCCCATAGCTTCACCAAAGAGCTATACTAATGGAAAGTACTCTGATGTTTATAGAGTTTTGCCAGTTTGATAGGTGAGAAATGGATTTCCTTAATTATGAGTGAGTTTGAGAATTTTCTCACAAGGTGGAGTGCCATTTTTAATCCTTTCTCAGTGAATTATCTGTTTATGTCTTCTCCTCATTTTTCTATCAGGATTTTGGTCCTTTGTCCCTCAGTTTTTAAGATTTCTTTATATATGAGGAATATTAGCTCTTTTTCTCTAGTATATGCTAGAATATCTTCTCCCCATTTGTGTGTTTTCCTCTTACTTTGCTTATAGTGTTTGTGTCATGAAAAAAAAGCTTAATTTGCATGTAGTCAAATTTATTAATTTTTAAAATTGTCTCTAGGTTTGAAATCATAGAAAACCTTTTCCTTACCAAGGTTAAAGAATAATTTAGCTACGTTTTCCTCCATATTGTATGGTTTCAGTTTTTACATTTAGGATCCTAATCTACTTGGAGTATATTCTACCATATGATGTGAGATATGGATTTAATTTTATTTGTTTCCAGATGACTACCTTGTTGTTCTAGAATTACTTGTTAAAAAGTTTATCTTTACCCCAGTGATCTGAGATGCCACTTTTCTCATATACTAAATTTCCATTTGAATTTGGGTCTACTTCTGGGCTATTCTACTCTACTAGTCTGTATGTCTATTTTTTCTATTCATGTTCCTGCACCATACTGTTTTAATTATCAAGGTTTTATTGAATGCTTTATTTTCTGGTACCACACACGGTTGTTGTTGTTGTTGTTTTTCTTTTTCAGTGGTCTACCAGGCTTGCAATTTTTGTTTCCATATATAAACATTAGTAGCAAATTGTCTAACTCTAGAACATAGCTTGTTGGTACTTTATTGTAATTGTAGTAAATTTATAAATTAACTTAGGGATAACTGATATTTTTATAATGCTATATAATCCTATCCAGGAACATGAGATGTCTTTCCATTTACTCAAACCTTTATTAGGGTCTTTCAGGAGTGCTTAGGAATTTTTCCTGGTACAGGTGTGCATGCTAAATGTTAAATTTCTTTGTAAGTATTTACTACATTTTGAGGCTGTTGTAAGTGGGGTTTTCTGTTATTATGTCCTGTTTATTGTTTGTATAAAGGCCATTGATTTTTATATGTTAATTTTATATTCTATTACTTGAATAAATTCTTTTATTGTTTGAGTTAGTTTTATTGATTTTTCTGGAATTTTCTAGGTATATTATCATATCTTCAAATACAGGCTTTAAACCCCCCCCCCCCCAATCATCTTATGCCTCTGATTTTTCTTGTCTAATTGCATTGGCTAATTCAATAGTAGTGGGGATAGTGGACATTTGTGTCTTGTTTTTGATCATATGAGAAATGGCTCCAGTATTTCTCCATTAAATAAGATACTGGCTTTAGAACTAATCATTGTATTGAGAAAGTGTGTGTCTATTCGATACACTGGAGTAGTTTTACGATGAATGTGTGTTAAATGTTGTCAATTGCTTTCTCAGTGTCTATGGGAAATGATTACATAATTTTTTTCCCTTTGAGACTTATTTCATGTGTCATAGGCTGAATAATAGTCATCAGGCCCTAAACTCCAGAATCTGTAAATTTTATTGTCACCAACTAGATCCCAAGACCTGACCTTTACTATCCACCAGCTTATATACTCACTGACCATTGTTCCACATTTTTCCGTAAGTTCTTCTTTCCAGATTATCTCTAACTCAGGAAAATAGAAAGTGAAACTGGCCCTTGAGCAGCAGCAACAGCCCTGATGGGAACTCCAGCTGGCCCAGACCACCCAGACCAGTTTGAGCTTAACCCCCAAATCACCTACACAGATCATAGGTGGACCATGGAGTGACCTCTAGAATGACCGGCACCTACCTTTACCTTATTATACTAAAATCTCTGCCCAAGGAGGAGCACAGGCCTCATTTATATACCAAATGTGTATATAGGCATGTTTCCCTAAGCTGCATGCATGACCTACATGTGATGAACTCTACATATGATGATAAGGCTTTCTTTTCTAAATATTCATCCTAACCCTAAATAAAAAGAACCTGGGGTTCCTGAGTGGCTCAGTTGGTTAAGCGTCTGACTTTGGCTCAGGTGGATCTCCCAGTCTGTGAGTTTGAGCCCTGTGTCAGGCTCTGTGCTGACAGCTCAGAGCCTGGAGCCTGCTTTGGATTCTGTGTCTCCCTCTCTCTGCCCTCCCCCTTCTCTCTCTGTCTCTCTATCTCTCAAAAATAAATAAACATCAAAAAATTTTCTAAGTAAAAGGAACTCATCCACCCTTGCTGGGGGACTCATGGCTTTGGAAGCTACTCCTTGTGATCTCCTTATTTGCTGCAGGTACATTTTCCTTTGTGTGACAACTCAACCTGGTGCAGATTCTGATTCACCAAGGACTGAACTCACATTGGCTTGTTTACAGTATCTTATATGATAGTTTTTGCAGGTGCAATTAAATGAAAGCTCTTCAGATGATTATCTTAGGGATATTATATTTCTCCTGGGTTATTCAAGTGGGCCCCGAATGCATAAAACATGTGGTTATAAGAGAGAGGTAGAGTGAGATTAGACCATACACAGAGGGGAAGGTGATATGACATGGAAGGAGAGATGGCAGTGATGCCACAAGCCAAGGAATGCTGGTGGCCACCAGAAGCCGGAGGAAGCAAGGAGTAGATTCTTCCAGACACAGGAGGAGAGTGACCCTCCCTGTACCTTGATATCAGACTTCTCACCCCCAGAACTAGGAGAGGATAAATTCCTGTTGTTTGAAGCCACTGAGTTTGGGAAAATTTATAAGACTGGACATAGAAAACAGAGATTTTGGTACCCGGGAGAAAGGTGTAGATGTAACAAATACCTAAAAATGCGGAAGTGGCTTTAAAATTAGATAATGGGTGGAGGCTAGAGAATTTTGAGGTACATGATGGGAAAAGGCTGGGTTGCCTTAAACTGAATGTTAGTAGAAATATGTTAAAGTTGCTTTTGGTGAAGATCCAGAAGGAAATAAGGAGCCTGTTATTGGACACTGTTATATAGTGACAGAAAAGTTAGCTGAATTGTGTCCTACAGTTGTGTATAAGGCAGACTTTGTAAGTCACAAAACTGGATATTTAGCCAAGGACAATTCCAAGCAAGGCCTTGAAGGTGCAGCCTGGTCTCTTCTTGTTGCTCATAGGAAAATGACAAAGGAAAGAGAGAAATTGAGAAAAGAATTGTCAAGCCAAAAAGGAACCAGCACATGATGATTTGGGAAATTCTTAGCCTATCTTGATAGCAAATGATGCCAAATAGAAGAGGATTTAGGAATTTAGGAGATTAGGAGTGTGTGCTCTGTGAGAGAAGGCCAAGGATGTGGCTGGACAACCTTTTTTTGGTGTTGAAGAGATTTAAGCGTGTTGGATCATGTTTGCTAAAATGGATGGTCCCCCATGTAGACAGTTTAGAATTACAATCTTTCAATTTTTTGATGGGGCCAAAGTGGTTTGCATTCATAGAACTTGTACTTCAAATTTAGATCTTTTCCTGGGCTGGTGATGTGTTGTATGATTCTCTCTCATGATGCTGGGCAGTGACAGGGGCCACAGCTCCCAGTCAGCCATTCGATCATGAGGGTAAACAACAGATACACTAACTGTTGTGTACCCACACAACCATTCTGATTTTTACTTTCAATGCAGTAATTAGTAAATTACATCAGATATTCAGCACTCTGTTATAAAATGGGGTTTATGCTGGGGCTTCTGGGTGGCTCAGTCAGATGAATTGTCGGACTTCGGCTCAGGTCATGATGTCACGGTTCGTGTATTCAAGCCCCGCATTGGGCTCTGTACTGACAGCTCGGAGCCTGGAGCCTGCTTCAGATTCTGTGTCTCCCTCTGTCTCTCTCTGTCCCTCCCCCACTCACACTCTGTCTTTCAAAAATAAATAAACATTTAAAACAATAAACAAAAAAATAAATAAAATGGGATTTATGGGAGATGATTTTGCCCAAGAGTAGGCTACTGTAAGTGTTCTGAGCACGTTTAGGGTAGGCTAGGCTAAGCTACGATATTCAGTAGGTTAGGTGTAGTAAATACATTTTTGACTTCTGGTATTTTCAACTTCTACTGGTTTTATCAGGATGTAACCCCAGGAAGAAGATCTGTATTTTGTTTAGAATTTTTGCACTGGTATTCGTGAGTGTAGAGCTCTGTGGGTTTATTCCTTGTATTGTCTTTATTTGTTCAGCTAGGAATATTATATTTGCATATAAAAAGGATTAAAAAGTTTTCTTTCATTTTCAATGTTGTGGAGCAATTTATAGAGCATTGGGACTAGCTAGAATGTGAAGGTTTGGTAGAAAGTCTTGTGAAATCATCTGTGCCTGGTGATTTTTTGTGTGGGAGAGTTCCTTCATAACTGTCTATATTTCTTATGTGGAAATTGCTCCGTGTAAGCTTTCTAACCCTAATGAAATCAATATGTATTTCCCTAGGAAATTAGTCATTTCATCTAGGTTTTTGAATTTATTGGCACAGAGGTCTGCAACTTAGTCTCTTATGATTTAAAAAAAAAAAATTCTGAAAAAAATTCCATTTCAATGGTTATTTCCCTCTTTTCATTTCATCTCGTTTTTTTTCCTGTCTTGCATTTTTGTACATTGTCCCTTTTTAAGGGGGGGATCAAGTTAGCTAGTAGTTTATCTATTTAAAAAAAATTTTTTTCCCCCAGATCAGGATTTCGATCCTTTCCCATTCATCTAATGCCTACATGGCAATGCAGGCATATCCACCTTTCTCTTCTCCTCCTATTTTTTAGTTGCAAAGGTTCTACTTTGTCACATGACACAACAGCTGTGTGGTAGCCTTTCACTCCCATCCCCATCTTTGTTTTGGTATTATATGCACATTTTTATGTTTTAAAATGCTCTGTGTCTGTCCTTTCATTGAAGTTTTCCCAGTCATGATTTGGTTCGATGAAGCTCCTTCTTTAGTAGATTCTATTTATTTATTTATTTATTTATTTATTGAGAGAGAGAGAGAGAGAGAGAGAGAGAGTGAGCAGGGGAGGCACAGAGAGGAGAGGGAGACACAGAATCTGAAGCAGGCTCCAGGTTCTGAGCTGTCAGCACAGAGTCCGACGTGGTGCTCCAACTCATCAAGCCCGAGATCAGGACCTGAGCTGAAGTCCGCACTTAAGGGACTGAGCCACCCAGGCGCCCCTTTAGTAGATTCTTTAAGGACTGTTTAAGGTACAGAATTCCATAAGTTCCTGTATAGTGAAAATTGTTATTTGATATATTTGGTATATCATAATGTTGATGGATGTAGTCAAGGACTTCTTGACTGTATATAAAATCCCTTTTTCACAATTTCTTTCGTTGAACTCTTGAGCAGTGTTACTCCATCCTTGCCTTCTTAGTATGCTGGTTTTACAAACCGATGCCAGTTGAATCTGTCACTGTTATTTTGCAGAAAAAATTTTTGGCAAAAATTATTTGTTCTTTTTGCCTGGAGGTCTTGAAGATTATATCTTTGTCTTTGAGGTTTAATACTTTTACTAGAATTTGTCTCCATTTTGATCATTCTGGGTTAACTTTCCCAGGTACCTAGTAAGCCTTTCCAGAGTGTAGATTCAGGTCTTTTTCTATCTCTGGAAAAATTTCTTGGTTTGTAATTTAACTACTAGTTGTGCTTCATTTGTTCTCTCTTTTTGTTCTCTAGGGACTCCAGTAATACAAATATTATTCCTTCTTTGCCTGTTTTCTGTTGCCACTATTTTTCTCTGACCCATTTTATGTCTTCCTTTGTGTCATTTTCATCCTCTTGGTTGTTTTTCTGCTTTCCTTTGATGTCCCTTGTTAAATTGCCATTTGAATCTCTTCTTTCTTGGGCATGTTGTAATTTCTTCTTTATTTCTGAGATATCATTTCTTTTCTTCCGTATTTTTTCCTTGAGTTCAATCAACTATTTGTTAAAATTTCTCCCTGCTTTTTTTTTTTTAATTCTTTTGTCCATTTCTGTTCTCAGTGTTTGAATTTCTAATTTGAAGTGGTTTTTCATATCCTCAAATGCTTGTTAGGATATATTTAATTCAGTATTGAGTGTAAACTTAAAGTTTCCTTCTGCTTCATGTTTTTTTGGGGAGAGGTTGGCTTTTCCTCAGTTGATTTGTGTGAAAATTCATTCTGCAATAGCCCTTTTTGGAGTTTATTGTTCTGCCTTTCATTTTTATGATATTGGAACGTTTTACACGGTTCCTAGTTAAATGGCACTCTTTACTGTTGGTCTAGTAAAATTCAGGTACTTTGGCAGGTTTTTGTTTGTTTTGGTGGGGGGGGGGAGGGATTATGAGTCCACCAATTTTGCAGATTTATTTATTTATTTTTCTTGCAGGACCCTACATTTTTCTTCTCTTCTGCTTCACCATCTAAATTGCTAAAGGGCACTTCTTCCTTCTTCTTCTTTCCTTTTTTTCCCCCTCCTCCTAGAGGCTTTGTGTTTGAAAGACAGTCCCTTTACACCACACTTGCTCATTTCAGCTGTGTCTATCCCTTTAAATTGTGTGTCTGGCCCTTTCCACTGCCTCCCTTTTAAAAGACACATACTTTGAAATCCCCTTCCCAAAGTCCTGCTCTATATAATCATTCTGGTGCACTCTCCAACTTTCCCTAAGGTCCTCTTGCCTGTGCCCCTCCTCTGGATTCCTAGCAGTTTTTATTGGTCTGCCTTTGCTTATAGCCAAGCTCTCTGGTGGGAAAAGAAAGGGCCAGAAGGGCATGGGATTTGTTTCTTTTTCTCTTTTTATTCCCCCCAATTTTTTTTTAGCACTTTTAGCACTCCGCGTTTTCTTCAAGTAGTATTGAGGTTGAGGTTTTGCATAGAGATTTTGTAGTTCTGAATTTATTCTGTATTCTGCTGGAAGGAGGGGTTGGGAGGTTACTTACTATATAGCTGTCATTGTCTTCAGCTACTTGAAACCCTTCAAATAATAAATATTTGCCGTTAAAAGAGTAAACTCATCCTTGCCAGTGGTTTTACTTACCACCTATACAACTGACGACTCCCATATTTAGATTTTGAGCCTAGACTTTTTAATAAGTTTTGGGTCCATATATCCAACTATAATCCTATAACTTCCAATTCACCAATTTCAAAATTCAACAGTTTCCTTCCCCCACAATATTTATCTCATCTCTCCCCCTCACACACGTTCTGTTTCTTGTTGAAAGTAACATTCTTCATTTGGAGACTCAGGCCAGGAATTCTAGAGTCATCTGGAGTCATCTAGCTCTCTTGCCTACACAGCCCACTGGTACTTAATAAGTGGCTGTTGGATAAATGTCTTTGCAATTTCCCGAAGAACATGAAAAACATTTCTGCCCCTGGACAACACCTGGCATAAGCCTGGATGGGGTGTCTTTGCTACTCAGGTGTAGACCTTGCTAGTGGTGGGAATAATCGCGTGGAATGCTTATCATTCAATAAGGAGTTTATAGGCACAATAAACTTCTTATTAAAATCTAAGATCTTGGAGGCAGGGACAATGTCTTATTCATTTGATAATCTTTCCCAATACTTGGCAGAAGGTTTAATAAAGGTCATTAGGGGTATTTAAAACAGATGAATGATAAAATGACTGGTGACCATGGTATCACCTGCGATAATAGCACACGACTCCTAATGAAAAAAAAAAAAAAAAGTAGTCTGAAAGGTCACTCAACTTAAACAAGTCAACTTGAAAGCCTACAAGCATTAGGGATATTACAAAAATGAATGACATGGTTACTCAGGAATGTGGGCAAAGTGTGAAATCTAAAGGAGGGTTCTTACCCATTCTTTGTGTGTGCCTCTGGCATCTGGTGAAGCCTATGGACCCTTCTCAGAATAAAGCTTGAAAATGTATAACATAGGGGTGCCTGGGTGGCTTAGTTGGTTAAGCGTCCAGCTTTGGCTCAGGTCGTGATCTCACAGTCAAGCCCTGCACTGGGCTCAGCACTGACAGAGTGGAGCCTGCTTGGGATTCTCTCTCTCTGTACCTCCCCGTCTTGTGCTCTTTGTCTCTCTCTTTCTCAAAATAAATAAACTTAAAAAAATGCGTAACATAAAATATGTAGATTTACAAAAGAAACCAATTATAAAAATATAATTATTGGAGTATTAAAAACACACAAATGTGTGATATAGTAATACATGTGCTTCTTTTTTCTTCATGTGCTTCTTTTTTTTTAATTTTTTTTTTTTTAACATTTATTTATTTTTGAGACAGAGAGAGACAGAGCATGAACAGGGGAGGAGCAGAGAGAGAGGGAGGCACAGAATCTGAAACAGGCTCCAGGCTCTGAGCTGTCAGCACAGAGCCCGACGCGGGGCTCGAACTCACGGACTGTGAGATCATGACCTGAGCCGAAGTCGGACGCTTAACCGACCAAGCCACCCAGGCGCCCCTTCATGTGTTTCTTTATTAATGCATTCAATAACAATATACGGCAGCCAGACCAATAACTACCATTTTTTCATGTAGAGGTGAATATAAGGACTTTTTCAAGATATCTTCAACCACTGTGATGTGATATGATAACATCTGTGATTTCTGTTGGTGACACAGTTAAGGCACTGCTAATAGCACAGTAGTTTCTTGCTTATCTTCGTAATTAAATAGAATACAGACATTAGTAAACAGAAGACATTTTGTCCAATGACAGACATTGGACATTAGTAAAAGTAAAGATGCAATTTTTTCCCCATCTGAGTTCACAGCTGTCTGAATTCTATACACACACCCACATGCATGAACTCCAGGTTAAGAATCCCCGGTTTAGAAGGGGTAGGTACTACTCGGCTCTGACTATAGGCATACAGAAAGAGAGGTCCCGTGGCTTGTGGGTCTTCAGTTTCTTGTGGCTTCTGACCTAAGTCCCAAAGAAGTTATGGGTCCATCATCTTATGTTCCCTCTGTAAGAGTTGCCCTTATGGTGAGCGGAAGGAAAATATTGGAATGTGACAGCTAAGTTGTTCTTTGACAGGCAGAAAGGTCTGTTTTGCCCAGGACAAAATGGACTTGCATTTTACAGAGTTAAAGATGGTATCCCTAAGCCATTCTCTGCAAACACCAGGCTGAAGGCAGTCTCCTGGCTCTCTCCTGGCTCTCTGAGCCATGTCAGAGGGTGTGGAAAGTGATGGAACCTGGGAAACAAATTCTCCCACTTGTAGATAATAAACGAAAATGGTAGGAACTTCCCACTGGCTGATAGAAAGAAAATGTCACAAACACAAAAACATAATAAAGCTGGGTTTGAGTCGGTGGTGCCTTCCCTTCATGATTAATGATTGGTCTCAAATAGGATGGGTAAGGGAAAGTGAAGTTCCTCTTGAAGTAGCTTTAAAAATGCCACAGCTTAAAAAAATTATTGTAACATCAATTTAAAGGAAAAAAAAAAACCCTCTGCTAAAATGTAAAGGTCAAGAAAGATTTGGGTGTTTTTAAATGCTGTCTGGAAGAAATTCTTATAAAGGTTAAGATGTCATGTAGTTTCAGAGTTATGGGCATAGGAGGGGGGGCTGGACAAAAGCAGTGCTACCTCAGGGCCCTGGGTGACTGTGACCCATGCTGACAGTAGGCAGCAGACAAGCGGCGGATCAGTGTGTCAGCATGTCAGTAGGGACAAACCAGGTGCGGCTCTCTTAGAACCTTGCAAGCCATGGGAACCCTTCGCTTCCAGAGCTCTGTTCCGACTACACGCAGGCCTTATGGTTATCTGTCCCCCATGCCAAGCAGTGATACTCGAAGCAGCACTTAAAGCCCCCAGGGTGAGGGGATTCTGAGCTCCTGCCGTCTCTCTTGCCTTCTCTCACTCTGCCCTGCACTACTGATTCCTTCAGCAGGAAGTTTCCGTGGAGGGCCACCCTGGGGTTTAGATGTATGGGGTATGGGAGAGTCTACTGAGCTGCACGTAGAGAGTGTTCTGTGAACATGGCAGAGGTTTCCATGACTTCACATCTAAGTGGTCTGGGAATAGGTGTCCATGTGGTCTCAGCTGTTCTAGTCACAAGCTAACAGACCCCCAAGGGACATCGCCTGGTCACGGCAAGCCTCCCTTGGGAAAGCAGAGTAGACTGCCGGCACGCCAGGGCGTCTGAGCAGGACCACACCTCAGGAACTTGAGGCAGGGGTAGGGGTCGGGGGAGGCAATAGCCTGGTCTTTGGAGACCAGTGGTTCTCCACCCTGCAAACATAATACCCAAACAACCTGGAAATTATCCAGCTGCACCTCTCAATGTGGCCTATGGAGCAGCAGCTTTGGGGTCACTTGGGTGCCCATTAGAAATTCGGAATCTCACATCTCATGGTGACTTATTGAACCGAAAGGTGTATTTTAGTAAGATGCCCTAGTGATGCATATACCCAGTAAGAAGCACTCATTGCTCAAGACGTATCTTTTGCGTACGTGCGTGTACCTGTGTGGGCGCACGCAGAGGTCAGCTCTCCCATTGCCAGTCTCCGTTGAATGATAAGAGCAGGCCGTGGCCTTCTGAGGAACAGGATGGAAAATACCATTGCAGTGAGTTCTAATCTGTCTTGCTAACACTTATGAAAAGAAAGGAGGGCTTGACATCACCTCCTTACGATGGGGAGTTATCTTAGTCAGCTTTACCTGGACCATAGGCAAGCCGAGTCACCTGACCCCTCAGGCCACCTTGCACACAAGGTTCTGTGTGACATTAATTGATCTTAGGTGGCAGGGTTGGACTTCCAGATAAGGGCGCTGGATCTTTGCATAATTTACAGAGTGTCAGTGAGTGACTTTCAAAATGCAATATGAGTGTCTTTCTTTTTTTTTTTTTTTCAATATATGAAGTTTATTGTCAAATTGGTTTCCATACAACACCCAGTGCTCATCCCAAAAGGTGCCCTCCTCAATACCCATCTCCCACCCCCCATCAGCCCTCAGTTTGCTCTCAGTTTTTAAGAGTCTCTTATGCTTTGGCTCTCTTCCACTCTAACCTCTTTTTTTTTTTTTTTCCTTCCCCTCCCCCATGGGTTTCTGTTAAGTTTCTCAGGATCCACATAAGAGTGAAACCATATGGTATCTGTCTTTCTCTGTATGGCTTATTTCACTTAGCATCACACTCTCCAGTTCCACCCACGTTGCTACAAAAGGCCATATTTCATTCTTTCTCATTGCCACGTAGTACTCCATTGTGTATATAAGCCACAACTTCTTTATCCATTCATCAGTTGATGGACATTTAGGCTCTTTCCATAATTTGGCTATTGTTGAGAGTGCTGCTATAAGCATTGGGGTACAAGTGCCCCTATGCATCAGTACTCCTGTATCCCTTGGGTACATTCCTAGCAGTGCTATTGCTGGGTCATAGGGTAGGTCTATTTTTAATTTTTTGAGGAACCTCCACACTGTTTTCAGAGTGGCTGCACCAATTTGCATTCCCACCAACAGTGCAAGAGGGTTCCCGTTTCTCCACATCCACTCCAGCATCTATAGTCTGAGTGTCTTTCTTAACTGGATCTAGAATCCACCACCAAAGAGCCAACCATTTGTGTTAACTTGGAGTTTCTTATTAAATACCAAGCCTTGCTGTTGCCGCTCAGGCCACTTCCCTAGCATAGGTGACATGCTTTCCCTGTTCTTCTCCTCTGGGGACTGTATCAAACTCTCTACCAAAGCCAGCTTAATTACCCAGACACTTCCTGCTTATTACTGCTACTTTTTATTTCCGATTGTACTGATTTCACATTTCATTCATTTAACACTGAAAATACACTCTTTTGCTATTTCATATAGTCTGTCTTTCCAACTCGATTTTTTAGGGCAGAGACATCCTATTTCTTGTATTTCAGCCCCCAGCCCAGGGCACTATACATATATATATATATATATATATATATATATATATATATATATGTATGCAGAGAGAGAGAAAGAAAGTATCATCATCAGTTATTGATGGTTCTAGTGCCAGTGTTTTCCAGATGTTGGCCATTTCACACATATCACATACGTGATCTTCTTATTACTCCGTGCAGCTCCTGTGATCCCCATGCTAAGAGGAGGAGATCGAGGCTGAAACCACAGGTCTCTTTGCAAAGTTACATGACCGGGCCAGATTTGAACTCAGACTTATCTGCAACGTTTCTCCCCTCTTCAGTAATATTGTCGTGGGAGTGAGTTTTCCTTTTGCAGCCTGCTGAGAGCAGATCCAATTAGGGCTCTGGGGGAAGAAAGCTGGCTTGGTAGGGAAGACCAGGTCCCCATAAGTATGGTTACATGTATAATAGTGGGAAGTGTGTCTCTTTCTTAATATCCCAGCTTCGCAGTCTCTAGCATGGGAGTGGTTACCCTTACTCACTGCATGACTGAAATGCCTGAAAAGTTCAGCAGTCCAGTGAGCTTCAAGAAGTATCGAGGAAGGGAAAGGACACTGAATGTGAGAGCCAACCTCAGCGGCTGTCCCTAGGAGTCAGGGCCCTTCGATGCCCCCGAGAAGGGTCGTTCTCCGCACGGCGACCCCAGCTGCCGCCTCTCGCTTTCTCTTCTGCTCCTTGTTTCTGGTTTCTTGCAGGAGTAGTGGCAGATCTTTTCAAGGGTGGCCTTCGTACCCTGAACAAGCCTGCAAAGGTCTAGCTCTCACCTTATGACGTTAGAAAGAGCAGCGCTCTTCTTCACAGCACGTGGAAGCCCCAAGTTGCTCATTGCTGAGCCTACTCGCGAGGAAACAATTCGTGCTGAAGGGGCCTGGGGTTCTTTGACATTCACCACGAAAACCTTTGCTTTTGCGGGCATCCAAAAAAAAAAAAACAAAACAAAACAAAACCAAAACAAAACCAAACAAAGCAAAGCACACGTAAAAACAAAAACCTCACAACACCGTGGATTCAGGAGGACGCAGACCTAATGTCATTCTTCCCAATCAATAGTCAATGAAGGATTTTAATTTGTGAACACAATTACCATGATTACTATGACCCCTATGGAGTCATTGCATTTTACTACTCTTCCCAGGAGCTGGATTTCCATATTTAGGAAGGAAAGTAAATGATATCAGGAATCTGGTGTGGCTGTGTAAAATTCTTTCCTAGATAGGTAGTGCTTTTCTAAGAACCCTCTCTGACTAAATGATTCAATGTCATATCAAAACGTTTTACCGATTATAATTCACCACCCCAATTAGAACAGTGCTAAGTAAAAGGGAGCAAAGTTCAGGGGCCAACTGTTTCCATCGGAGCTGCCCTACTCCACACATGTCCTCCCGGAGCTGCCCGGGACGGCTGAGCTTCTCACTTTTGGACAGTTCTCACCATTTGAGCAATTTATTTGGGTTAAGGCATTGTCTCTAGAAGGAACCTATTAAAAATACAGGTTACCTGGGCCTAGTAACACAATTCCCACAATAACCATTATTCTAGCTGCACGAATTACTTTATCAGATTAATTAGCTGTCACCTATCAGACAATATGGCTCTGAGGAAATAAGGCATATTTTAATGGACAGCATTGTCTGAAAAATATGAAGCAGTTCTAGAAGAGACAGCCCTGCTTGGGGGCCCTAGGCTGGGGGTCTGGGAGACTAGAAGACAGAGAAAGACACTGATTAAGAAGGGGGAGGAGAGGAGAGTTAAGTGAGGGGAACATCAAAATCGAGCCTCTATCCCCTTCACAGTTTTGCCTCTGATCACCACATTCTTGTTTCCTGTTTAAATGTTTTTAATATAAAGTGAGCAATATGATTTTTCTTTTGGCCCAGGCCTCCAAAATATAGGTCCTACTTGTATCAAAATGAGAAGTGAATGGGGCGCCTGGGTGGCTCAGTCAGGTAAGCATCTGACTCTTGATGTCTTTTGGCCCAGGTCCTGATCCCAGGCTCTGTGCTGACAGCATGGAGCCTGCTTGGGATTCTCTCTCTCTTGCTCTCTTTCTGTGCCTTCCCCCTGCTTGCACTCACACTCTCTCAAAAAAAAAAAAAAAAAAAAAAGGAAGTGAAGTGAAGTGATTCCCGCGTCCATCCCCATCCCTTCTGATGATGTTCACCCATACCTGGTTCTCCTCTCCTTCCTGGTCATACAGCTCAGCAGCATTTCCAGCCCTCTGTGTCCAGATGGGCTCATGTCACTGAGGGCCGGACCCCAGAATGTGGGTGGCCGTTAAACATTTCACATGGACTTCTCTCCTCTCTCTGTCTCTCCTCCCCTGAGTGGCTGAAAGGCAACAGCTGGAAGACACAAGAGACTTCTGGACAGTAGAAGCTTGGATCTCTGGGTCGCCACTTGAAGAAGAACAACCTAGGGGTGTGTTGGACCAGAACACTCACCTTGGGGGCTTGCCATTAGTGAGAAACAGAACTTGCTTGTAGGAAGACATTGAGATACGGGTGTCTTTTATTATGTCACAGAGTGTTATTTACTACGACTGCTATAACTTACCGTCTATATTGATAATTGTCATCACTAGATTGCAGGATATTCAAATCTCCTAAGCAAAACAAGCCTTTAAGTGATTTTTGAAAATAATATTATACATATTAGCAACTCTAGTTTGCTAGGGACTTTCTGTCAGGCGCTAAGTGCTTTGCATTCTTACTTAACCCTTACAAAAATCTTTTGGGGTAGATTTATTATGTCCATTTTACAGATGTGAAGTGGGCTTAGACAGCTTACTAAAGAACTTGCGTTAGGTCAAACTGCTAATGAGTGGCAGTGTTGTGACGGCGGTCAGAGCCACTCGGTGTTCAAACCCAGCTCTTGGCCAACGTGTGATACTCTTCTCATAGCTTTTCAGAGGAAACAGGATCAGACCGTGGAACGACAAGGCAAGGTCACACCAAGAACTGAGGAAAGTTCTCGGCCTTAAAGAGGCAAAAAATGATCCTCTCTGCCCACAAAATGGTCGAGAGAACATTTCCTTTATCTCCATCCCATACCTCAAAAATACTGCATTGATTTTCTGTGATTTCCCTTTTCTGGCCTCTATTAAAAGCCTTGATTACGCCCCAGTTTTCTGCAAAGAGAAAATTCTTGCTGCTGAGTTATTAATTCTGCAGATGAGGAGGTCCTAAGTAGGTTTCAACCTTGGGACATTTAGCCCTCCATTGATACATGCATATAACTCCCATCAGGGGAATGTTTTTCTTAGAGGAAACGACATTCTGTTTCTATAGAGGCAAAACAGGGGAAAAGGTGGATACAATACCTGGTTGAAACATGCAGCCTGAAGAGGGAGGAAAACAAGAAAGAACCTAAGGAGATATAGTTTATTGGCTGTTCTTGTGGATAGGGAATGTTGAATTTCAAGTTTTCTTTTTTAAGCAGAGAAGGCAGAGTTTTGCCTGACTGATCGCTATCATGATTATTGCCTTTCGAATTCAACAAGAGAATGCATACAGAAGGGGCTTCATAAGTGTGTGGTGCATCACACACAAAAGATACGATGATGGTAGACTTTAATGATAGAAGATCTGCATGCGGTGCTGTGCTAGAAGGCCCCACCCCCATGCCCCTGCCAGGAGCCCACAGCCTGATCAGATGGGAGACAGTAGAGTCCGTGGTGGTTTGGAACATAGGCTACGAAGGCAGAGACTGGGATTAATCTGCGAGTTCTCCCGTGTAGTTTACAAGAGCTTGGTCCGGTACTTAATCTTTCTAAGCTTCAGATTCCCCCTCCATAAAATGGGGATAATGTTAGCTCTCTCATTGTGTTTTGAGAATCAAACCTCAGGATAATACATACAAGCACCCATTAACTGTCACTTATTTTGAGGGTGGTGATGGTGATGATTCAGACACCAAAGACAAAAGAGAGACAGGCCAGCCAGTAACAAGAGCATATTGGCTTATCTGCTTCTATTATATAAGTTAGAGTCAGCTTTATGGATTAGAAGGCTACAAACAAAATCTGACTAGAAGGACTCCTAGAGAGATGTGGCCAGGCAAGGACAAGGACAGCTGGTAGGTGTGGCACTCTGTAGGTGTTGGGACTCGAATGGTGGGGTGGTAGAAGGAGTCCACAGGTCAGTTCGGTAATCTTTGCATGAGACTCATTGCATTTGAGATCTTGTCCAGGTCTTAGTAAGTAACTGCTCATCTGAGAGGAGTGAGGGTTCCACAGCACACAGCTGGAAGCAGAAGTGGGTTTGTGGAGGATGATGGGGTTCCATGTGGGTGGAGAGAGACAGACAGACGCACGGACAGACAGACAACTGTCACAATAGTCTTATAAGATCCGATGGGGGGTTAGGGAGGGGATGGGTCACCCTGAGCTCGTCCTTTGGGCCAATCCTTCATGTTCCAGTCGTTGGACGTCCCGCCTGTGGCAGGGACCAATCCTAGTCATTAGAATTCAGAAAACAAAGATTCCATGTGGTTTATTCTGGAATTTGTCTTATCCTTTCAATATTCGACAGGTTTCCCACCAGTCTACTACAGAATATCACTTCTCTGAGGAACAGAATGCTCTGCTCTGATACTAAAAGTAAGATGTTTGTTTTTGCAGCAACATAGATTCAAATAGCGATAACAATTCTTTGTGGAAAATAAAAGCATCTTTATATTTATTTGAGTAAACAGAAAAATAGCACAATTGCAATGATTTCCCACCTGCCAAACAAAACCGTTGCCTTTTGTAAGCCGTGTTCCATATACGAGGGTGGTAAAAGCACACGGCTGCACAAAGGGAATTGTGATGTATTCAGCGAGCTCGAACCGCTGTGCCTGCCCGCGGGAGTTCACCTCCCTCCATTATATTCCTCCTCAGCCAAAGGAGCCACCGGGCATCCGCCGGACGGACAGCCTCAGCTGCTTGGCAAAGGGTGTCAGCTCTCTTCTCAAACTGCTCTTTTCCCTGGGAGTTAATTTGCAGGGATTCATGCCTGTTGAGTGAGGCCTGACGTCGGAGCAAAACTTGGAGGAAACGGTCGTGTAGCCCAGCAAGGCCAGAAATGTTTATTGAACGTTCCTTTTTCCGTCAGGTAACTCTTGTCCTAGACAGGGACTGGGGTTTCCCACCTCAGGGGTGCGTTTGTATCTTGGGTGGCTGGGAGTCAGGGCGTGTAGACTTCCTTTTCTTCTTCCCGGTTCCCTTTGGAGCTCTGGCAAGGCTGACTCACCAGTGCCCCGCAAGGTCAACCAGGCAGGACTCTGGAGGATGTGAAGTTTACACCCTCGCTCTCATATTCTTTTCACTCAATTCTTAGGGCTTTCCAGACGTAATCTAGGGGCTTCTGGCTATCTCCTGGCTCCCTGAGTCCTCTACTGTGAGAGTAAACCTAGTAACCTTAAAAAAAACAAAAGGCAGTAGCAATGATAACAATCACTATTACCATTTTTTGGCTCTTTATTATACGCCTAACCTTATAGGAAGCACTTTATTCACATTGTCCTCGGGGACTTTGCTCAACAACTGAATGAAGCAGCTATACAAGTAGCAGATACTGTTGGTGGCCTTCTCCAACTCTTGGCCCACCCTAGGAGGTCTCCCACAGCCAGGCTGCTCTGCAGGACAGCTGTGTCCCTCTTGGCCTCCCCGGAAGCTCAGCCCAGCCGTGGGACAGACAGGCTGGAAGTGCCCAGCTGTCATCGGCCCAGATGTGACCATCAACCTCTGAGGAATGGGAGTTCCTGCATAAATCCCCCAGCTTCCTCTGCCCTTGGTGGGACAACTCTAAGGCAGGTTTTCACAGTCCCCCAGAGGGTCCTCAAAGGGACTGAGAGCAGTTGGCTACAGTGGTAAGCCCTCCCTGAAGCTTCTTCTTCCCTATCACCCTTTCCCATTCCCTCTTAGTGCTCCCTGGGATTACCACCCACACCTGCTGGATCCTTGACTCCAGATTTGCCCTTGGGGCAATCCAAGGCAAAATATCACACAATTGTTGTCACTTCATACAAAAGAAATGGAGGCCGGTCAAGGTTGACTTGCCTGCGGAGGTGGAGCTGGTGACTGGCCAGGCAGGACTTCGACTAGGACTGTTTCCTCTCGTTACATTATTCTGCTTCCGTCAGAAATGGTCCAGATCTATCTTTCTAGTTAATTAATTTAATAAATATGTAGCTGCTTTTCAAAAAGGACTTGAGTACGTAAAATATAACCTGTACTCCCCCCTTCTATCAAAATATATTTGCCTTGCGTTTTGTCCCATTGAGACTCAGGATTCAGCCAAGAGTATAATTAGAGGTAAATTCAGTAAATTAATATTGCAATGCTATGGACTCAATGTGGCTACATATAGGATGCCTCTAGAGGTATTTACACTTTGCAGGGTCTTTTGAGATTGTAACGTCATAACTTGGAGAGAGGACTCTCTGTTAGTGGAATTTCCAGCATGTAGCTGTCAAGGAGACCTCCTTTTCACCTTCGCGGGGCGATGGGACTTTTCCGGAGCCCCTTAGCCATTTCCTCATTCTGCCTGCTGACACCTATGCTCTGTCTAATCATCGACAGGATTCCTCTTGAATTGGAAGGCGGAGTTCAACCCTGAATGTGTGCTAGCCTGGCTCCTTCTGAGCGACAGAAATACACAGCCCTCCTTCCTTTAACTCCCATCTCACCAGGGGACACAGAAGACCTGTTTGCCTGCGCTGGTCCCCCAGCCTGTAAAGGGAAGATAACACTTGCTCCAACTTGCCTTTCAGGGAGTGATGGGAAGATAAACGCGAGCGTGTCTACAAAGTCCTCCGAATTCTTGGGATGAAAGGCTCTATGTAAATAGAACACAGTCTTATTATGATTCAACTTGAATGCAGCAGCTCTCAGGCCTGTAAAGGGAGCGCAGCCTGGCTGGAAGGTAGGTTTGCAGGATTGTCCCCTGGAATCATTGCCTCTGTGAGTTCACCATCCGGCAGCCTCACCTTAGAAGTGCCCATCCTTTCTGTTCTTTCAATTTGGCTTTTATTTTCAAGAGGCCAGTTATGCAGTTAGGTTTTTGCCCTTCACATTCTTCAGATTTGGGGGCAGGCTTTAGAAAACACATACGTACAAACATGGGTCACCTAGTAGATGACCCGGCTCTTGCGATGGCCTGGGGGCTAGATCAGTAACTAGATATTTAGATATAAATTTTACTCTGGAGGCAATACTCTTGACCCGCTGCATGTTTGTCTACGGCCTGATACACACTTAAGCGTCGCCCATTTTCAAAACAACAAGCTATAGAGTTTTCCTTTTCAGGACAGAATTGGAACTCCCGGATTTCTCAGCAAAAGCAAAACAAAACAGCCACAGAAAAACACCACCTTTTCCTTCCCAAATTAATTGTTTCAGTTTATGCTCCTAACTCCATAAAAACGTGGTTTAGCTTTTGAAGTTTTTATTAATATTTATAATGCCCGTTCGGTGCCCTTGAACCTCACAGAAACAGAGCCCTGATATAAATACCTACCTTCTAGGTGGTAGTATACCCAAGCCCGACCATAAACTTTAATGTTTATACATATATATATTTGGCTTTGCTTTGTTTCTCCTGTCTCTGTAGAAGATTTTTTAAAAAATAGTTTTTAAGATGCAAATTTTAATAGCTAATATTTTATTTTCAAAAGTAGTGCATGCTTGTAAAAAAATACAGATGTACATATAGAAACAAAGGAAAAAGTCCCCCTTTCCTGAACCGTTTCTAAAATTCCAGTACCAAGAAGAAAACCAAGTAGTTTAAATCCTTTTAAATTAGGGCCCCCTTAGTTTGAGAGGTTGAAATAGTCTTTTTTTTTTTTAAATGTTTCTTTATTTTTGAGAGAGAGAGAGAGAGAGAGAGAGAGCAGAGAAGGGGCAGAAAGACAGGGAGAGAGAGAATCCCAAGCAGGCTGTGCACCATCAGCACAGAGCCCGATGCGGGGCTTGAAGTCAGAAACTGTGAGATCATGACCTGAGCCAAAGTCAAGAGTCCGTTGCTTAACCGACTGAGCCACCCAGGCATCCCGAGAGATTGAAATTGTCTTAAGAAGCAGGTAATCAGTCATATTTATCTCTTTTGTTTCTGAATTCAAATATAAAAAAAATTATAGAAAGTTTCAAAAATACATTATAGTATAAGAAATTAAAATCTCCCATAAATCCATTCCCCCCAAATAAAGAATTTTTAACGTTTTAGTGTATTTCTTGCAGAATTTTCCTCTGTAAATAGGAATAAACAACGGTACCCCATGCCCCTAACAATTTTCTGAAGTCAAGGAACAGTCTCCAAAAAAAATCATGCTTTTGAATGGCCATCAAATATTCTTTTGCAATTGCTTCATCTTAAATTGTTTCCAAATAATAAGCTGTGGTGAGGTGGGGACTGCTTACCCCTCACCTCTTCTTTCCATGGTCAGGGTGAGGGGGACAGGTCCCCTGCTACTGACCAGAGGAAGGCATGTAGGCAGAACACTTGTTTGGTCTCCTCTCTGGATCCCAAGGAAGGTATCAACTCAGTCATTCTCTGCCACTGTCCTGGCAAGTCCCGAGACTGGAGGTTCAGCCTCTTCATCTCCTTGGAATGACTGATCTCCAGGATGCAGCCAGCTTCTGTGTCTCTTATTGTGTAAATAAGACTCGCTGATTTGGGCATGTTTTTGCAAATGTTGAATTAAAGAGGGGTGTTTAAATTCTGAAAGAAAAGTGGTAGGCTTGTGGCCACAGGTTGAGCCGGGTTGCTCATCTGGTTTAATCAACCATTAGGATCACATATGGATGCTCATCTGTTGGCTTCTTGTGTTTGTCTCTCCCCACATTCCAAATACTTAGGGGGAGAGACAATGAATTGAGAGAAAAAGTGCAATTGATTATACCCCTGAAACCCAAGTGGTATTACGATGGTTAACATTTATTGAGTATTAAGTCTGGGTCAGGCTGCATTTTTTTCATATAACTTTCCCAATAATCCCGTGAGATGATGCTATGATTATTCCCATTCTATGGATGATAAAACAGGTGTGGTGACTCCTCTAGCAGAGGTTTGCTCCCATGTACCTAACCGCTTTATTGTATCATTTTTCATCTATTTTGTACCATGATTAACATGTGAGCTTTTTGACTATAAATTGTAGCTTGAACTTGTAAACTACCCAAATGCTGTCTCTTACTATTGAATATATGTCTGTCATTACTTTTATTTTATTGTAGTTATTGGATGCCTTTTAATACTATTTGCAGTGACTTTTTGGTGTATAGATTTCTATTTTTATGTAGCTAAATCTACTCTTATTTCCTTCATAACTTTTCTATCTTGGTTTTTGTGCTTTTGTCCTTGCCTACCCCAGTAGATTTTCACCTATATTTTACTCTGAATGCCTATGGCTTTAATATTATAACTTTACCTCTAGAAATTATTTGGTATAATAAAGTCACTCAAAATATTTTTTTTCTGCCTTAAAAAAGAACAAACAAAAAGAAAAAAACAGTTGGCTCAGTCCCATCCTTTCTCCAGTGATTTATGATGCGTATACCTGGTTTTGGTCTCTGTTTTTCTCCACTGCACTCTATACTTTTTTAGTCTGTAATTTCAGCCTGTTTTTGTTTGCTTGTGGAAGTTTTTTATAGCAGTTTTATGGTATATTTTAATAATTAGAAGGATAAGTTCCTCCTCATTACTCTCATTTTTAGAAACTTATTACCACATGATATTCTACATATGTTTAAAAAAATTTTTTTTCAACGTTTTTTATTTTATTTTTGGGACAGAGAGAGACAAAGCATGAACGGGGGAGGGGCAGAGAGAGAGGGAGACACAGAATCGGAAACAGGCTCCAGGCTCCGAGCCATCAGCCCAGAGCCTGACGCGGGGCTCAAACTCACGGACCGCGAGATCGTGACCTGGCTGAAGTCGGACGCTTAACCGACTGTGCCACCCAGGCGCCCCTATTCTACATATGTTTAAAAATTCCTTTATCAAGCCTCTATCTTAAAATCTTACTGGGAATTTAATTATAATATAATAATATTTGCAACTCAACTTGGATTTAGTGTCTCTGTAAAATTCCTTTTTCCATTTAGGACCATGCGATTTATTTATTTTTAATATTTTCTTTTGAGTGCCTCAAAAGTGCCAAATTTATCCCTTAAAAATTTTTTTTTAATCTTTATTTATTTTTGAGAGAGAGTGAGAGAGAGACAGAACAAAAGTGGGGTTGGGCAGAAAGAGAGAGACACAGAATGTGAAGCAGGCTCCAGGCTCTGAGCTGTCAGCACAGAGCCTGATGTGGGGCTCGAACTCATGCACTGTGGGATCGTGACCTGAACTGAAGTTGGATGCCTAACCAACTGAGCCACTCAGGCGCCCCAAAAGTGCCAAATTTATCTTTATGTAGGTGGCATTCTTTTTTATTCAGGTTATTTCTATTACTTATATTTTTGAAATTATTGAGAATGGAATCTTACATAGATAATTATTATGATTTAACATTGATTAAAATAGCTTGTTATTGCTGGCATATAGACCTTCTAAGAATACTTATTTGGTTTATTCTTTCTTTATTAAACTCATTACTTTTGAAGTTTTTCTTTTTATCCTCTTGAGTTGTCTATATATAAATATGTCATTTAAAATAATGATGATTTTTGGCACTTCTAGCTGTTAGGTGTTTCATTTTTATTTCATTGACTGGGGCTTATGAAATAATGTTAAATAATAGCACTTATAATGGGTATCCTTATTTTGTTTCTGACTTTTATGGGAATCCTTTAAGATTTCACTATAAAATATAGTGTCGTTCATTGCTTTAAGATAGACATTTAATAGATTTAAATAGATAGATTTTAGTAGTTTTGATATATAGATTTAAATTACACCTTGAAAGAAGTAATATTTCTATTTATAAATGTTTTCTTTTTAACAACTAAGCCTAGATATGGAATTTTATTATACTGTTTTTTGTTCTATTTATATTTTCAAACATTAAACCATCCTTGCATTTTTGGAATAATATCTACTTAATGATGTGTTGGGGGGCAATTCTTCATGGGTTTGTCACATTTCTGTATATTTTGTAAGCAGAGGCACAGACTGTTCTTTGTTTCAAAGTATATTTTCAAGGATAGAGATGGTCTTTCCCTCCAGAACAAAGGTCAGGTTTGCTTATAGCCTTGAAGATATAGTGTCTCCCCCTGGGGCAAACAGTAGGCAGGCTTACCATCCACTACAACAAAGATAATGTCTCCCTTTGGAGTAATGGGCAGATGCTTATTGTCCATTTTTAAAGATCCAAGTTTCCCAAGCTCAGGGATCCTCTTGTGTAATGCAACCCACTGACCGTGCGGGCACCTACCTGGGCCCACATTGCATCACCCCCCTGAGAATGTGGGGGGCACTGACTTTCCTACTGATGCTCAGGCTGCTTCCTGTGTAATAGAATCCTTTGTCTCTGACCCCAAAGTCTAAATTTCTTGCCACATGAACCAATAGCGGACTAACTTGTCAGCTTGCAAACAGGGTGGAGGCTCCAGCCCTTCAGAGTTCTTACTGTTTAATGGAGAGCCCATCCTGTAGAAGTTTACTTACAAATTGGCACCTATACTCAGAAGTAGTATTCATTTGTAATTGTTTTCCCCATGCTATCTTTATTAGGTCTTATGGCTTTGCTAACCGTGAAAATGTGAAATAGTTTTGACTGAGAAACTTTATTGGAATTAACTTCTTTTTCAACTTGTTTATTCAGTTTACTCATTCTTATTAATTTCAGCCATTTGTATCTTCCCAGAAATCAGTGAATTTTGAAAATTTAACAGTATATGGTATTGTCTAATTTTGAAGTGTCCCACATCCATAGTTATATCTCATTTCTCAGTTTATGTGTTGTTTTAAGCCCTTTCTCCTTTTGACTTTTTTCTACACTTGCCAGAACATGCTAGACTGTTACGTTTTTAATGTTGGCTTTCATTACTCTTTGCTTTTATTTTTGTTATTTATTTTCTTCTGCTTTCAAAAGATATGTTTTGTTTTCTAACTTCTTAAGTTTAGCCAAGCTTAATTCTTTTATTTGTGTTACTTCTGATCTAATAAAGCAAGTGTAGAAATCTGCTCTTGACTCTGAAAAGCATCAGCTTCGTCTTGTAAGACTTGCTATGTAATGTTCCAATAGTTACCACTTTCTACATAATTTATAATCACAATTTTTATCTTTCCTCTGATCCAAGAGCCACTTATGCACATGCTTTCTAATTTACAAGTAAACAGTTTCCTTTTTAAAAACTCCTGTTACTATTTTCTAGATTGTTTCTTTACAGTTACAGAATGTAGGCTGCATACTTTTCCTTTATGGATTTTATCAATGTTTTATTTGTCTTCAATTACACGATTAACTTGTAAAAATATTCCTCAGATGTTTTAAAAATATATTGACCCATGGATGGGCATAAACTTTAAATTATAGCAATTACATCAACTAACAGTTATTTGTTGAATCTTTATATTAGGCCTACTTGATTTATTAAGGAAGGAAAAGAGTTTCAACATTTCAAGTGTGTGTCTTTCTGTTTTTCCCTGGAAATCAAAAAGCTGTGTGCTGATAGAGTCTAATGGCAGTTGCTGGGTACATAATGGTTCCTACCTACTCTCCTTTTGTTGTGAAGTCTATCTTTTTTCCGTACTCTAAATTTACAGTCTTTATTTTTTGTCTAGTGCCTTTTTGTCTTTTGTGTGTGTGTGTGTGTGTGTGTGTGTGTGTGTGTGCTATTAATTTTTTTATTTACACAGACCTGGTAGATCTTTACTTACCTTTTTCACTTTTTTTTTTTTAATTTTTTTTTTTTCAACGTTTATTTATTTTTGGGACAGAGATAGACAGAGCATGAACGGGCGAGGGGCAGAGAGAGAGGGAGACACAGAATCGGAAACAGGCTCCAGGCTCTGAGCCATCAGCCCAGAGCCCGACGCGGGGCACGAACTCACGGACCGCGAGATCGTGACCTGGCTGAAGTCGGACGCTTAACCGACTGCGCCACCCAGGTGCCCCACCTTTTTCACTTTTAATTCATATGTACATTTTTAATCTTGCATTTGGTTGAATTTTGTTTCTTAACCCAAACTGAGAGTCTTGATCTTTTAATAAAGAACTTAGTTTGTTTATATTTATTTTCATAACTGACAGTTTTACTTTTATTTTTTAATCGTATTTTATGCTTTTCTTTCTCTGCTTCTTTGCTGCTATCTTTTTTTTTGTTTGTTTGATATATAGACTAGGAATACTTTGCTCTTTTTCCTCTTATGATTAGAATGTTTGCCTGTGTTTCCTTGAAATTTTAATTAACATATTTAATCCTATATTTCTTTACTCATGCCAAGAATGAAACAATCTATTGACCCTTTACTTTGTTAGATAATGAAATTAGCATGAATCAACCATTTTCTTGTTATAATGAAAACATAATTTTACTTTCATGTACTAACCATGAGACAGCTTTGAGACCTTTGCTTAATTTTTGGAGCTGGTCAATGATGCTAAAATTACAAAAAAATATTCTAGGGAATCTTAGATCTTTAATATTATCTAGACCACAAGTATAATCAAATATATATTTTTATTATTATACCACAAATCCCTATGTTTTCATGTAACCCTCTAGGCACAACAATGAGGCCATTCATCACTTATAGAGAACCCACAGTTTATCAGTGAAGGATTTATATATATATATATATATATATATATATATATATATATATAGTACTTAATAAATATCTGATGTAATAGTCTAAATTTGAAGATCTAGAGGATGGATATGGCCTGGTTCCTATAATTTTTGAAGCTTATAGAGGAGGGTGTTAGGGTGTTTTTAAGGACTATAGTGTCTTTATCGAGCTCCCCATTTTTTCACACACCTCTTTCTGCCAAGGAGTTTAGTGTGCTTTGCAAGTTATAATGCAATAGTTGTCAAACATTTTGTAGACAATTTTAGCCCCATTTTGAAGAAACACTCAAAAAAGAATTAATCAAGATCACACACAATTTCTCTAAATTAGCAAATGATCCACATACATTTGCCTACTGCCTTGCATGATACTTAATTTTAGAAACGGTAACACTAGATATGTGACCACATGAACTTCAGCCCTTTTCATACAGTTTCACTGGTCCTTGGGTAAATTTTTGTGTTTACTATGATGGTCTGAATGTATTTATGCTTTAAAAATGACCCATTGTTTTCTGACTAGCTAGTGACATCCTTTCCAATATGCCTTTGGTTGGGCTTAACAATGTAAATAGCTAAAACTCATTTCTGGGTGTTAGCTGTTACTGTGTTTGTCTTTGGAATATCTTCAATCCATCTCATTCATGTGCAATTTTGTGAACTATTTGGGAATCATGTCACAATCCCAGCTCAACAAACCTAGCTCCTGGGGTATAGGTTTGATGCTCATGTACTGACCATATCTTGACCATACTTTTTCTTGACCTTGGGTGATTCTCAACTTGAATGTGACACCACTTCTAGGTAGGTCAATTCTACTGCTTTCTAGAACTTCAGTTTTAAAACTGAAGCCACATCCTGGGTGGCTCAGTCATGAAGGGTCAGACTCTTGATTTCGGCTCGGGTCATGATCTCACTCACAGTTTATGAGTTTGAGCCCCACATTGGGCTCATTGCTGTCAGCATGGAGCCTGCTTCTGATCCTCTGACCCCTCTCTCTTAGCCCTTCCCCAACTCATGCTCTCTCTCTCTCTCTCTCAAAACAAAACAAAATAAAACAAAACAAACATTAAAATAGAAAAGAAAAGAAAGAAAAGAAAAGAAAAGAAAAGAAAAGAAAAATGCCATGCTGACATCAATGTTTTTTTTCTACAGGGAAATCATTTGTAATGTTTTTTCCCCCCATCTATCTACCATGTGATGATATGCCAATATAGTCAAACATAGTGCACTAGAACTCAACCTTGCCAATGAACTCACTCCATTGAGCAGAGGCCTTAGTGTAGGTTTTGGTCTCCCTTGTGCTCCCAGGCGCGGTGACTTTGCCAATATTGCAAAGAGGTCTGACAAACTGAGTGTTCAAAAAATACAGATTCTTGAGCTTCAACCAGATCCACTGAATCAGAGTCTCAGGAGTCCTAAAATCTGAGTTTGGGAGCCAATTTAAGGAATAACAATGTTGCTGGATCCCTAATGGGAAGGACCACTCGTCTAGAGGCTCTGGAATCCTGTGGGTGTGTATGTATGTGTGTGTGAGGGGTACTAAATAGTAGCATCTTAGAATTAGAAGAAACCGTCCCAGCTCTTCTCTCATTTTGAGGGGAGGAGGTCTTGGCCCGTTAAGTGACATGTCTAAGTACACACAGCTGGTCAGTGGAGAAATGTGAAAAGCAAAGCGAAACAAGAACCAAATGTCCTGATTCTTAATCTAAATTCATTTTTTCTAAATTAAGCTATCTTGAATGTTTTCATAAAGTGTTTCCATTTATAAGTTCAATATTTTCCCCAGGAGAGAGAATTTAAATATAAGTTAAATATCTTCTTCTCCTGAACATTAGAGCAAAAATAGAATTTGGGAAGCAATGAGTTAATTGAACAGTGCAGATTTACCACATTAGTAGCTGGCAAATGTTAACTGATTATTCAGAAAGTCATTTGTGGTACAAGTTGATATCAGCAGAGGCTGGTGTGCTGAGAGAGGTGCAGGAACAGGAAGGAATTAGCACAGCCTTTGTTGTCATATAGGCTTAGGATCAAATCCTGATTCCACTGCGTGTTCTGGGCAATTGTAAGACTCAGTTCTAGATCTATAAAATAGATATGACATCTTCCTTCCATGGTTGTTGTTAGGTTAAATAAAATATGAATAGTGCCTGCTACATAGTAACTAATAATAATGAATTTCTCATTTCTTTTTGTTTGTTTCAAGTTTTTATTTATTTATTTAAAAAAATTATTTTAACGTTTATTCATTTTTTGAGACAGAGAGTGAGCAGAGAGGCAGAGAGAGAGGGAAAAACAGAATCAAAGCAGGCTCTCCCTCTCTCTCTCTCTCTCTCTCCCTCTATCATATATATATACCACATCTTCTTTATCCATTCATCAGTTGCTGGACATTTGGGCTCTTTCCATAATTTGGCTATTGTTGATAATGCTTCTATAAACATTGGGGTGCATGTGTTCCTTCACATCAGTATTTTTGTATCCTTTAGATAAATACCTAGTAGTGAAATTGCTGGATCATCAAAATCAGTTCTATTTTTAACTTTCTGAGGAACTTCCATACTGTTTTCCACAGTGGCTGAACCAGTTTGCATTCCTTCCAACACTGTAAGAAGGTTTCCCTTTATCCATATCCTCGCCAACATCTGTTGTTTTTTGAGTTGTTAATTTTAGTCATTCTGACAGGTATCAAGTGGTATCTCATTGTGGTTTTGATTTGTATTTCCCTGATGATGAGTAATGTTGAGCATCTTTTCACGTGTCTGTTAGCCATCTGGATGTCTCTTTTGGAAAAATGCCTATTCATGTCTTCTACCCACTTCTTAACTGGATTATTTGGTTTTGGGGTGTTGAGTTTGATAGCTTCTTTATAGATTTTGGATACTAATGCTTTATTACATATGTCATTTGCAAATGTCTTCTCCCATTCCATCAGTTGCCTTTTAGTTTTGTTGATTGTTTCCTTTACTCTGCAGAAGCTTTAATATTGAGGAAGTCTCAATAGTTCATTTTTGCTTTTGTTTCCCTTGTCTCCAGAGATAATTTCTCATTTCTTAAGTGCTTATTAAATTCCAGCCACTGGACACACTATTAAAATTCACACTAACACTATGAATGGGTGTTGTAATTATGCCCATCTTAAAGATGAAAATCTGGAGCTCAGAAATGTTCACTAACTTCCCTGGGGTCATGAAAGTATTAAGAAGCCAAGGTTGGAGTTCTACCCATCTTAAAAGTCCCTGATTTCATGGGTGTACTCTGCTGTCTTTCAATAAATGTCCCCATCCATCCTCACTCAAAAGCTAATCAAGCACATAGCTAAGGAGCCAAAGTCAGGTATTAAACCAGTTCCTTCCTTTTGAATAAACAATAGCTACATGACCTTGGGTGAACTCTTTAATTGCTTCATTGGTTTCCTTATTTGTGACATGAAGATATCTAGTTTATAGGGTTGTTGTGAGGCTACCCCATAAGTAAGTCTCAATACTTCTTTTGCTTTTTACACACTAGTCAGTCTAATATTCTAAGTGAGAATGAATGCTGAGTCTTGTCTTGACCATGTTTGGGAAGATTGTACAAATGGTTGTCTTTAGTACTTTTCCTGAATTCAAGGTGCTGTCGCAGTAGAGGTGTTCGCTAGGGCAATGGAAGCAAAGGTCGGTTGCACTTTCAAGGGTTCCCTAGCCAGAGCTGGTCTTTCCCCTTGCAGAGAGGAGACCCTACTCAAGGTCTGTGACCCTGCAAACCTCGGACACTCCAGATGTTGAAGGGAAAGACGGGCCAGTATCTGAACAGCATCTTACCACCTCATTTGTGATGTGCTTGGCAAGCATACTTGCAGAGAAGGGGCTCAGCTTTATGGGGTTCTGACTGCTCCACCGGGTAGAGGCCAGCTCTAATGAGGCATTGAAAATGGAAGCCAATGCAGAGAGTACTGCTGGGATGCAGTGGCGGAGGCGTTGGACATTCTTGTGTACTGTCCATTCAAATGATTTGACGTGTAAAAGCAGACGCTGCTAGTGATAACCACGGATAGGTCACACGTGTGTGTATTCACACGCTTTTAGCTTTCTTTCTGATACTAAATATAAGGAATGACCTTTTGAAGACCATCTTTATATATTTTAGCTCTCTGAAGAGTAACAACACTGTCATTAAAGACATGAAATCACTTACTGTATTTCATTGCAGTAACCTGAAGTTTGACAGTTCCCACACTCCCAGCTTGTCTAACAGAAGCAACGCTTCTGGCCTTCATAAGACTTTGTTCTTTGCCATGGAAGAAAGTATTTTAACACCCCTTTATCTTCTTTCTTTACGCACACTGCGCTCCTCATCAAGAGCCAAGGTGAGGCAGAACCACGGCCCGGGGTAGGGTTTCTATCTTAAGCCAGCTGTTTCCTGACCTCTCCGAAGAGTTACATCCTTGATGACATTAACTAATACCAGTTGTGCTTTACTTACCTAAGTTAAAATATATCTGCTATATGTCAATATTTTACTAAAATTGTATCTTTACACTTTTATCGACAAACATTGCTTTATTTCAGTACTGAGTAAAGTCTACATTTACAGGACAGTAATCTTACATGCCTATAAATACCTGGGTGCATAGAAAAATCAGATATGTGATAAGTTAAACTTACAAAATTGACAAAGACTGGGTGGTTATTTGAATTGAAAAGGAACCCTTCACTTTATTCAAATATTTCCTTAAAAGTAATAATAATGTCTTTACATTTGCATTGTGGGAAAGGCTTTGCAGATGTCTTTTATATACATTATCTCATTTTGCTCCTCCCGACATTCCTGTGGACCAAGTGGGGGTAGTAACCATTTTCTGCATGCTTTATGAATAGGAGAAATACAAAGCATCCTTAGCACATTTGAAATGTAATTACCTTTCCAAAAAGTCAACTCATCATCACTTTAGGATGTATAATCCATTGTGAAAACTGCCTACCATGTACGGTTAGTGTCCTGGTTATCTCTTGTTTTGTAACAAATTACCCCCAAACTTAGTGGCTTAAAATACCATTTTATTATATCTCACTATTTTGGGGGGTTAATAGTTTGAATAGGGGGTCAGCTGGGTGATTCCTCTGTTCCTTGTGGAGCCAAATGAGATCACTTGGGGTACTCAGCTGACAGATGAACTGGTCTGGAAATTCTAAGATGGTTTCATTCACAAATTTAGTGCCTTGGCTGGAAGATGGATTTTGGCCGAGACCGTCAATTGAGTGTTTACATATAGCCTCTCCAACATGGTATCAGGGTAGTAGGGAACTCAAGCCTCCCAAAGACGTCATTTCAAGGGAACATAAGAGGAGGCTGTCAGTATCTTAAGGCCTGGTTGGATTCAACAACTGGCTTTACATCACTTCTGCCATACTCTGTTAATCACAGCAAATCAGGAAGTTTACCCAGATTTAAGGGGAGGGGATATATACCCTACCCTCAAGGAAGAGGTATCAAAGAATTTGTGGCAATCTTTAATCTGCCACAGTCCATTCTTTGGCCATGGATTATTCACATTCCTTCCCTATGTAAAAATACTTTCACACTCTCCAAAGAATCCCCAGATTCTCACCCATGATAGCATTGGAATCCAGGCAGCATGAAGATCAGGATCAAGATCCAGGATCTTGTCATCAAACTCAGGTACGGATATGGATGAGACTCTTCAGGTGTATTTCTTTGAGTATGAGTCCCCTCAATCTGAAAACCTGTTAACTAAAGAATCAGGTCTTCTGGGGTGCCTGGGTGGCGCAGTCGGTTGAGCGTCCGACTTCAGCCAGGTCACGATCTCCCGGTCCGTGAGTTCGAGCCCCGCGTCGGGCTCTGGGCTGATGGCTCAGAGCCTGGAGCCTGCTTCCGATTCTGTGTCTCCCTCTCTCTCTGTCCCTCCCCTGTTCATGCTCTGTCTCTCTCTGTCCGAAAAATAAATAAACGTTGAAAAAAAAAAAATTAAAAAAAAAAAAAAAAAAAAAGAATCAGGTCTTCTACCCACCCCCGCCTCTATGTTGAGACAGAGGTAAGGTAAATGCAATAGGCATTTCCATTCAACAATGCAGACACTGGGGAGCACAGAGCAGTCCCTAGCCTACAGCACTTCTGAAATCTCACTGGTCACATGTTGACATTCTCTGATTATGGCTAGGTTTGGCCTCCTAGAAATAATTATAACAACTAAAAAGTTTATTTTTTCACCTCGTATTTCTCTATCTCTATCACATCATATGTGCCTAAAATGAAAATTAAAAAAGACACTTTTAGCATTCCTTCCAGAAATCAAAATCTAGCCCAATCCACCAGTTTATTAGGTCTGTTTTTCATTGTCTACATCACCACAGGCCACAATGTTGCCCAAGTCTCCGCCACTTCATTACCAGTCACCCTTTCTCCCACCTTCAACAACAGTTACTGTCATATCTCCTGAGCGTTCACCAACAGTCCTTTGCAGATCCCTCAAGCTTTCACTGACAGTGAAAGGTCTTTCCTCAAGGTCTTTCCAGCTTTTGCCTGCTGTCTGGTTCCCAAACCACTGCCACATGCTTTTCGTTTTTATTATGGCAGCACTCTGCTTCCAAGTATCAAGTTCTGTTCCCATTATCTACTGCTGTATAATAAATTATCCTTAAACTAAGTAGCTGAAATAACAACCCATTTCTATTATATCAGGTTTTTATTGCCAAGCATGGCTCAGTTCAGTGATCCTTCTGCTCTATCCTGAATTGAGTGGGTTCACTAAGTCGTCTTCAGCTGGTGAATTAGTTTGTCTAGTGGATTCAGGATGGCTTCCTTCACATGATGGCCATCATGGCAGTTTTGCCTGGAAGCTTGGGCTCAGCTGGGATGGTTGACTGGAGTATCTATCCATGGCTTGTCTAGCATGGCGGCTTCAAGGACTTCTTATATAGTGACCCAGGGTTCCCAGAGAGAGCATTCCAAGAGAAAGGATGTGGAAAGTGTCAATTTCTTAAGCCTCAGACTTGGAATCTGGCCCAGTCTCATTTTTGCTGTATTCTGTCTACATTCTACAGTCACAGAGTCCACCCAGATGCAAGGGCATGGGAGATAGACCTCATCTCTCCATGAGAGGGCCGTCAAAAAAGTTTTAGTACTATAGGAAAATAATGTCTAATGTTTTGCATTTTGAATTATTTACTAACACTTATAGGACTGTCTGACTCAATGGACTACCTCATGATTAGGAATTAGATGTTCAAGGTTCTAGTTCCATTTCTCTCGTTACTTGGCTGTGTTTGAGTCGAGGTAAAGAATCTTTGGGTTTCAGTTTCCATCATCGACAAAATGAAGGTAAAGATAACTGTTGGTTCCCACTAGATCAAGGGGATGTTGTGCCTGTTTTTTATTTTTTTTAAATGGTATTCAAAAATGTACTCTCTAAAGTGCTCTAGGAAGTAGAATAACAAATTATTATAACTAATTGGACCATTATAAATTTACCACATTTTTCTTTCAAGAGAGAAAATTGAGTCTTAGTATTGCATAAGATTAACAGAGCCACAAAAGAACCTGGTTCCCCAAAACTTACACTTCAAACACGTAATCCCAGCCCTTGCATCCGTTTCTCTCGTGTGCCAAGCAATGTACATTTTCTCACTGAATCTTTGCAACAGCCCTTTGAGGTAGGTGCCATTAGTAACATCTTAATCATGTTTTCTGAAACATTTTTGTTCTGCGGTTTAAATTCCAACACATCTTTTGCATATTTATACATAATACATCTTAAAAGAATCTAATGAAAACTTTACTAGAGTCTGTAGGGGTTTTGTTTAAATTCTATGGAAATCTTCCCTTTTTATTTTATACAAATATTCTTGCAAAATGAGATAAAAGCAGATTTATGAAGATATCAAAATGATATAACTAAGGGGAGAGAAAAAATAAAAGCAGCAGAAGAATTAGCAGAAGCTGGTTTTACTACAGAAGCCAGAAGGAAGATGTGGTTAGTACCATGGGAGGGGGGTGGGCTGGAGGCCCGGGCTCATGGCCTCGCTTTGCTATTAACTAGGAACTAGGTGTGCAACCTTGAAGAGTTTCTTCCCTCCAAAAAGAGACCAATGTTTCTTTTTGTGCCAGCTGAGAGGGTAGAACAAGATGAAGTCTAAAGCCCATCTCAACTTTAACATTATCTTATCACACCAAGAAAAGGGGTGAAACACTAAATAAACATAAATATACCCCCCTTATCAAGGATGGAAAGATGTAGACTAGAAGATAGGTTTAGGAAATGGAGAGAGAGAGAGAGAGAGAGAGAGAGAGAGAATGAAGGTATGTATAGAATTTTGACCTGGCAAATTATAAGTAGTAGAATGGCCCTAGTGACTAAAAAACAAATTAGCAGACAAAGAAGGATATACATATATATGTGTATAAAATATATATTATATATATATATATTATACATATTTTATACATATATATATTTTATAAATAAATCCCAAGGAGGTATATATATATATATATATATATATATACACACACACACACACACACACACACACACACACACACACACACACTTATATATACACACGCTCAACCCAGCCATCAAGAATGGTAATTTGCAAAAAAAAAAAAAAAAAAAAGTTTTATTTACTCTTTCAACAAATGTTTGTTGAGCTCCTATGTTCCAGGCCCTATTCTGGGTATTTAGAGGACTAGTTAAGAAAAAAATCTCTGCCCTCATGGAACTTACATCTAGGTTGCAGAAAACAGGTGCTAAATAAATTAAATAAGTAAAATATATGGTCTGTTAGATAATCATTTGTGCTCAGCGGAAGAATGAAGTGGGGAAGGAGGGTTGAACATGTTGGGAGGATTTGCGACATCAGATAGTGTGGCCCAGGGAGACCTCACTGGGTAAAGATCTGACGGAAGTCAGCAAATGAGCTGAGGTGCTTTGTTTCCTGTTTCACGAAAAAATGAAAGCACTCGGAGGAGCATTGCAGGCAGAGGGGACAGCAAGTGCAGAGGTGCTGAGACGGAGCATGCCTGATATGTTTAAAGAATAACGAAGCCAGTATAGCTGCAGTGGAGTAAATGAAGGAAAGGGCAGTAGCGGGGAGAACAGAGGAAAGGCGCTGGGAAGATGTTGAGAGCGGGGGGTGCCATCTGGCATGTTTTAGTGAAATACCTTTATTGCCGTGTCGAGAACAGACTAAAAAAGGACAAGCACAGCTAAAGGAGGAAGTAAGGAGGTCACTGCACTAACCCAGGCAAGAGTTGATGGTGGCTCAGACTAGAATGGGAGCAGTAGAAGCAATGAGAAGTGATGGGATTCTGGATATATTGGAAGCTAGAATTAACAGGATTTGCTGATTATTGGGACATGGAGTATGAGGAGGGAAGTCAAGGAAACTTCAAGAGGTTTTGACTTGAACTAAGAGTTGCCTATTGCTGAGTAGGAAAGACGATGGGAGGAGCAATCTTGGTGGTGGTGGTGGCGTGGAAGGGAGGCTATTGAAGTTTAGTTTTAGATGTGTCCCCTGTTAGGTGCCTGTTAAGTATCCAATCCATGCATGTATCATATGTCATGGAGGCATGAGAGGATTTCAGGAGATGCAGGCTGGAAGTATAAATGCATTAGAGCCATGAGATTGGATCACTTTTCCAATAGAGTAAGCATAGGTAGGAAAGAGACAGGGTCCAAGGACTGAGCCTGGAAACTGCAATGCAGAACTGGGAAAAACATCAAGAGTAAACAAAGAAGAATGGCCAGAGAAGAAAGGATAAAACCAAACATGCAGAGAGTCTTGGAAGCCTAGTGGGGAAAAAAAAAAAAAAGTGTTTCAAAGAGGAGACAGTGATTGTGTCCAACACTAATGATTGATTGAGATGAGGACCAAGAAATGACCACTGGCTTAGCAAAGCAGAGGTCTATTGGACCTTGATGGGAGTGGTGTCTCCAGGGAGATGCAGGTGAAAGCCTGACTGGGGTAGATTCAATAAAGAATGGGAGGAGAGAAATTGGAGAAGAGAATATAGGCACTCTTTCAAAGGGTTTTGTTCTAAAGGACATGCGAAAAAATTAAAGAACTACAGGGGAATTGTAGTGAAGGGACCTTTTACAAAACATACGAGACAGTGACACATTGAAACATTGAAGAGAGTCATCAAATCAAGAGAAAAGAGGCAATTGCTGGAGCAATGTCTTTTAGTAGGTGAGTGTTCCGAGATCCAGTGGCAAGTGGAGGAATTGGTCTTGACCAGGAGCATGGCAAGCAGAGAAGGTTGAGTACATGGGCACAAGTGCGGGTAGAGGACAGATGTGGGGATAGAAGCTGAGTGACGTTCTCTTGAATACTGTCATTTTCTCAGTGAGCTAGCCAGAAAAGTCATCAGCCCAGAGTGAGAATGACAAAGGTGTTTAGAGGTTTGAAGAGTGGAGAGTGGTATGAAAGAGTTGTCTAGGGGGAGTTGGAGAGTTACAGGACTAGGGGATATATAGTAAGTCTGCTGGAGATATTCATAACACCTCTGAGGTGAACATAGAAGCTCTTGGTTTCCTGAAGTCATATATGATTGGTCCTTTTCAAACTGGTATTCTCAGAATAAGATACTCCTTGGAACACCAACAGAGTGGAGAAAGGAGAAAGAACAGAAGTTCATGAAAGTCTTAAGATGCAGCTGACAGAACATAACTCTTCTTCTAGAACACCACAAATATTTCCCTGGGATTTCTTTCCATAGTCCCTTCTTCCTTCCTCTCCCCCAGGATTCCCTTCTTTATTTGTACTGAGATGTAGGTACATCAGTTACACATGGATTTCAAGGAGCAGAACCACATCCTGCTCTTTTGTATTGGTCAGTTTTTTTCTGTTAGTTTCTGGTAACAAATAATTCTCAGACAAGCTGGTCCTCAGAGGCTTCAACAATGAGGATTATTTTCTTTCTTGTTACATGTTGGCTGTAGGTCAGCTGCAGTTCTGTTCCACACATCTTCATTCTGGAATTAAAGCTGAAGGAGGAGTCCATATTTAGGTCATGCTATTTTCTGGGCAGAGGGAAAAGAGCAATGGTGGGATTAACCTGATGGCTCCCAAAGCTTCTGTATCGGAGTGGTAATTGTCACTTTTGCTCTCATTTCATTGGTCAAAGTTAGTCATATGGCTAAGCCTGATGTTAATGGGATGGAGAAGTATAAACTGCTTTTAGGGTGGAACAAATAATTTTAGAACAATCATATAATTAGCCGCAACCTGTTCCATATGTGGCAAGAGAAGTGTTTCTCAGGCAACACAATGGGTCAGATTGCTTCTTCTCAAACAGAATTGACATTTAGCTCTCAGGAGTAACCTCCAGGTGATTAGACACTTGTTATAAATTTCTGGGTGCTATTGTATGTGTGGCACTGTGAGTTAGATTATTTAGCTTTAGAATGTAGGAAGTATCTTACCTTCAGAGAGGCAGGTTAGATATTTCATCATGTATATTATAGGTATTATAATATTAAAATCAACCATGTCAAGGCTTATAAAATATATTTTATAAGCTGGGAAAGGGAGTTCCACCCAGAGCTGTCTTTTGAAACCTTCTCGTGTTCCATTACAAGTTATATCATAATATAAATATAATATAGGAAAGAGCTCTACCTGCACTCAGGAAAATAAAAATCCAGGTAGAGAATTCCATTCCTTGTCTAGAAGGAAGAATTTTATAGCTTGGTAAAGAGCTGGGATATTTCTTCAAGACACTGTGTAACCAAGGTCTATGACTCAAGACTTCCCATGCCAGCTATGGTGTTCTGAACAAGTTGTTCAGAGTGATTGCCTAGCCATGGCCTCATAAAGATGGGAAACTTGAGACCAGCCATGAAGGCATCAGGTTGGCATGGTTGCCTGGTGGGTTGGTTTAAACATTTCCATGTTTGGCTATTAACTCGGAAGGAACCAGGGTCTGCTGCTGTTTGTTCTTTGGTTTCATTTTAGCGAGGCTTTTCCTCTCTGTTTGTGAATATGTGATTCCGACAGCTGACAAAGGACATTCCAAGAACTTAGCCAGAGCCCAAATTGTGCACTGCTGTGGGAATTTCTCCTCACAGGTTTGTCCACTGACCCCGCTCTGGAGAAAACACTCAGGTAATGCATTCCCAATGGTGGCTTAGCTCCCATCAACTCACTGCTGGTGCCCTCATTAGGGTGTTTTTCTTTCTTTAGGTTTTTATTTTGTATGTATTTTTTTTTTTTCCTAGTCCATCTCAACCTCCCACTACGGTGATTTTAGTGTCCATGAAGGGGACCGGTAGCCATCCCTGGAGACCAACTTTAGGTTTATTTTTAGTGTAGGCAGTTTGGAAAAATTACTTTCCCTTGCTGACTGCACGAGCACTGTCTTAACTCGGACTTACAATTCCGGACTTCTCACATCAGACTGAGACTGAGTGGGTAACCCAGGCCTTCATCTCAAAGACGGAGCAATCTCATTACAACGAGGATAAAAGATTTGCCAAGAGTTACCCAGACATCCAAGAGTGTTTTTATTTGGTCTGTTGGTTTCAGGTCTGTAAGATGTTTAATTGTGTAAAATTGTAAGTTCGTATGACTAAATTGGACAGATTGCAGGTAAAAACCCCCACTCCCTAAATCCCAATTGATCCCTTGAGCCAGCCACACTCCTTAAAAGTGTTATTATTACTATCAAGCTACATCCTCAAAAATTATTTCCCTTGGGAACACACACCTAACCCAGACAAAAAGATTACTGTTTTTTTTTTTCCTTTTACTCACTCAATACCCTTTGTCCCAGCTTTCTTGTTTGTTTCTTTCTTCCCACTTTATGTCTCCTTGAAAATGGTATAGAAATGCTATGATCTCCATAGCCCCACTGCTTCCTATCAGGTTGAACCACATAAAATTGCCCATATTCAGCTCTTTTTGACCCACAAGTGTGGCAATGTTATATGGTTTGGGGCCTAACTCAATTAGAACAGAAATTGTAAAACTTTGCACACAGGCAAATGCAGATTATTGACCAAGTTAGTGGCAACTCATTGATAATATGTAGTAGAGTTGAATATATATCCAAGCTTCAATATGATCCTCTGTAAAATGAAGACTAATTAGCATGTTAAGTGAGAATTTTAATTTGGAAGAGAGTTGCAACTTCTAACAGAAAAAAAAAAAAGGCACGTAACTGAGATGCACACATACATGTTAATGTGCCAAGACTCGATGAACAATGGCTGTGACCACCACTCAGCACGTGCAACTTGTTCAGGTCTTTGGAAACTGGCCCTTCACACTCTCTCTCTCTCTCTCTCTCTCTTGCTCTCTCTCTCTCTTTCTCCCACCCTCCCTCCCTGGCCTTTCATGGTCAGACCTCTGAAAAGAGCAGTCTATAGTCACTTTCTCCACATTCTTGCTCTTATTCACTGTGTAACAAACTGTAATCTGGTTTCTGTCCCCAATACTCCACTAAAACTATTTTTGCTGAGGTCACTAATGACTTTTGATTGACAAATTGAAGAATCGAAGGAAAGCTTTTCTGTCTTTACCTTACTTAACTTCTCTGGACAAGATGGGCCAAGATTTGCTTCTTAGAATTTCATCTCTTTCCCTGACTTTCATGGTCTCTCTTTCTCTTCATTCACTGTGTGTCCTATTGCCTAATTTATTGTCAGCACTGGGAGGCACTTATCTTTGTTGAATAAATGGAAGCATGAATTAATGAAATTACAGCACTTTGTTAATTATTAGTCATTGCCAATAATCTATTTTTTTTAATGTTTATTTATTCCTGAGACAGAGAGAGACAGAGCATGAGTAGGGAGGGGCAGAGAGAGAGACACAGAATCCGAAGCAGGCTCCAGGCTCTGAGCTGTCAGCACAGAGCCCAAAGTGGGGCTTGAACTCAGAAACCATGAGATCATGACCTAAGTCGAAGTCTGTCGCTCAACCGACTGAGCCACCCAGGCGCCCCGCCAATAATCAATTTAATCTCCATTTTCAGCAACTTTTCTACCCACCAGCCATCATACACATTTTTAGCAATGAATAACCTTCACCGTGTCACATTCTTCATGTATCCATCACAGAAATCTTACTAGATAAGTTGGGGGCAACGCAGGTAAGACTGAGGAAGCTGCTGTTTCCTCCTTACATGGCCCCCTCTAATTCTGAGCATTTTCAACATGCTGGGTCATCAGCCATGTTTTTTAGCAACTCCTAACTGTTGGGAAGAAAGATTCATGTTCTTTCTCTTTCCTTTCCAGGATGTATCCGTTAGAGATCGAATAAACTGCGTTCACAAATAGCCACTTGTTGCTTCCTTAGAAATTTGACCTGACAAAACGATAGGGAAAAAGCCCAACACTAGACTCCAGGAGAACAAAAGGAATGCGCCAACAGAAAATGTGACACATGCACACACTTTATGCATGTTTAATTTCTGTTGTTTTGGTTGGAAAACAGCTGCAGGTGTCCTCTAATTATAACCCCATTTTCACAAATATCAACTGTCATATTTAATCTGTTATATTCACCATATAGCCTACTGTTACAGCACATTTCTTTCATTACAAATTTAGTAGCAGAGTTTCGAATGCGCAAGCTAACATTCAGGCTAGTCAATTAATGCATTATTTACAAGTTAAATGTTATTAAAAACAGGTTCTTAATTTGCTAATGATTTAGTAGACCCAAGGCAATATTCCAATTTTTTTTTTTTTTTATTGAAAATAGAAGAACATTTAGAACAGTTGGGGTGGAGAGGGATGGCAGGGATATTTTGGCCTCTCCTACCATTTTCTCGGTCTCTTTTCTGCTTCCTTTTTTATTGTGTGTGGTTTTTGATGCCTATACTAATCAGTTGCGGCACGAGTGAGAAGAAAGACATGTAAAAAATAAAAACAGCATAAATACTATTGTGAGTGGTGTTTTTTAAAGCCAGCAGGCGGTTTGGAATGACTCAATACACATGTTCGCCGTATACTTCGGCATATTTTGATTTACAGTGCTATTCCAGCAGCCCAGCGGGTTAGGAAGGTTAGAAGTCAAGGAAATTAAAGGTTATTAGCATTCCACTGTTGTTAGGCTGCACCAACGGAATATATGTCTTTTCAAATACCCTTTGAAAAATTAAGAGTTTCTAAGGTACAAAGGCTTCAGAATCATCCCCACAATCTGGATTTTGTTCTTTGTTTTAGTTTGTTCCGTCTTTCTCACTTGACTTAGATCGCACTCCAAATCCATATCTTTCGTGTTCCATAATTCCATGACATGCTACTTATTTATGAAAGATAACATGGGGTGGGCTCTTGGGTAACAGGATTCTGGACACACGGAGCCAGAGACTCTTCATTAGTTTCTCTCCCACCATCTTCCTGGACTAGCGCCGCTCCTTTTCTTCTCCCCACTTCTCCCCTGTCCTCTTCTACCTTTTTTTTTTTAATGTTTATTTATTTTTATTTTCTTTATTATGAAATTTATTGTCAAATTGGTTTCCATAAAACACCCAGTGCTCATCCCAACAGGTGCCCTCCTCAATACCCGTCACCCACCCCCCATCAACCCTCAGTTCTCAGTTTTTAAGAGTCTCTTATGCTTTGGCTCTCTCCCTCTATAACCTCTTTTTTTTTCTTCCCCTCCCCCATGGACTTCTGTTAAGTTTCTCAGGATCCACATAAGAGTGAAAACATATGGTATCTGTCTTTCTCTGTATGACCTATTTCACTTAGCATAATACTCTCTAGTTCTATCCACGTTGCTACAAAAGGCCATATTTCATTCTTTCTCATTGCCACGTAGTATTCCATTGTGTATATAAACCACAATCTTTATCCATTCATGAGTTGACGGACATTTAGGCTCTTTCCATAATTTAGCTATTGTTGAGAGTGCTGCTATAAATGTTTATTTATTTTTGAGAGAGAAAAAGAGAGCACAAGCAGGAGAGGGGAAGAGAGAGAGAGAATCCCAAGCAGGCTCTGTGCTGACAGCACAGAGCCTAATGCAGGGCTTGAACTCAGGAACCATGAGATCACGACCTGAGCTGAAGTCAGACACTAAATGGACTGAGCCACCCTGCACCCTTCTTTTCTACCTTTTTAAACATTTAACCAAAATTCACCTTCTTCATGGAATCTTATTAAAATAACATCTAGCTCACAACACTCTTTTCCCTCCCTGATTCCTTTTTCATGTCTCCGTCACATACTCACCCACTCAAATGTACACTACCCTGCATTTTTCCTCTAGTTGTTTCTCTACTGGACAAACTATAGAGTCAGAAAGACCTGTCATCAATCAGTGGTGTGACCCAGGGCAAATTATCTCTTTTCTATCTCCCTTTTCTCTTAAATGGAGATAAAAACTCTTATTTAATTGTTGTGAGAATTGGTGAGATCATGTATGGGAACTCAAACTGGGAAGAACCCAGTTAAACTGTAGAAGCCAGTATGTGGTGGCTCTTGTTGCCGTAATGAAATAAGATTAATTTATATAAATCTCCTAGCACAGTGCCTAGCTCATGTTTGGCACTCAGTGAAATTTCATTCCCTTTGGTACAATAAATAGGTCATAATAAGCATTTCTTGTTTTCATTTTCACTCAGAGTAAAGTTTTCTCAAGGGCAAGACTACACTTTGTTTTTTTCATGTTCCTAAATCTGTGCGGATTAATATTCTACCCTCCATCTTTTGGAAGGTGCGTAAGTGCCTGAGGAACCCTAGGTGGAGTTGAGTGCCTACCTCTCACATCAGCCCCCCAGGCAAGGCTCTTCCCTGTTCCTTGCCTCACTCTCCCTATTCCCTCTACTCCTGGGATTATCTTCCAAGTAAACTACCAACACCAAAGCTCTTGTCTCAGGCTCTGTTTTTGGGAGAACCCAAACAAAGTAAGGAAAAGATTCAAATGACAGGGAAAGACAATGAAGTGAGCAGAGTGCAAAACAGCAGAATTTTGCAGAGTTGTCTGAGGCAGCA
Organism: Felis catus; assembly: GCF_018350175.1. NCBI lineage: Eukaryota > Metazoa > Chordata > Mammalia > Carnivora > Felidae > Felis > Felis catus. The sequence continues at coordinate 73,884,790 of NC_058375.1, forward strand.
AAGACAGGAGAATGTCAACAGAATACAGTCGAGAATGGAATTCACTCAGTCATGTATTTAAAAAAAAAAAAAAAGTGTATTGAGCACTTAGTATGTACCATAACAGATAGGGTCTTTTTGTCCCCATGGCACCTACAATCTATATGCAATCAACAAGCAAATCAACATGCAAAATCATGTCAAGGAGTAATAACATCTCTGAGGACAAAAAAGTCAGGGCAAGAGTTAGACTGTGTGCAGGAGAGGCTGCTATTTTAGATAGTGTGATTTATTTAAAAAGAATCAAATCCTGCCTGGCAAGGTGATATTTGAACAGAGACCTCGCTAGAGTGACAGTGACCCACTTTTTGTCCACTGCCTACTGTCTTCTGAAGTGAAAACAGTAAACAAATGCTTTCTAGCCTGTGGATGGGGTAATAAGACAGGATCAAAATCGGCTGGTTAGAAAAAATGGGTCACGGAGACTTCTAGAGTACAATCTTCCAAGCAGAGTACTGAGCTGCTCCAAAAAGGCCCTAAAGGCCTGACCTTGGCCTGCAGGTCTTGTGAAAGCCTTTCCTGCAGGAATTACCCAGGGCCTCTGCAGCCTTTTATCTTCTCTCCCAACTCTTATTCGGTGTGTCCTTCTTTTCAATATCTCAAATAAAAAGAATGCCCTTATTAATATGCAATTTTGGGGTACATACAGAGCATACCTTGTCTCATTTAATTCTTATACAACTTTGTCCATCAGTTGCTTTTTTTTTTTTTTTAAATAAAAGCTTTTATTAATTTAGAGAGGGACAGAGAAAGAGGGAGAGAGAGAGAATCCTAAGCAGATTCTGTGCTGACAGCCCAGAGCCCAACTAGGGGCTCAATCTCACAAGCTGTGAGATAATGACCTGAGCTGGGATCAAGAGTTGGATGCTTACTTGACTGAACCACCCAGGTACCCTGTCTACTAAGTGCTTTTATCCTTATTTTATAGATAAGGAAACTGGGACCTGGGAATTTTGCTCAGAACTACTGAGCTATGTCCAAGCCTGAACTCAAACTCAGTCTTTTGGCTCCAACCCAGTATTTGTTTCAATGGTGAGTCTGTGAGCACCTTAACCAATTTTCACCCCTTCCCTGCCACCTCCACCCCCCTGTACCCGTGGCAGCTGATGTGCATGGGCTGATGATTTCCTCCTATAGGATCCCATCATCCTGACTTTCCATCAGATCTCAGTAAACCCAGAGGTTTATTTTTTTTTAAAGATTTTATTTTTAAGTAATCTCTACACCCAGCGTGGGGCTTGAACTCACAACCCAAGATCAAGAGTCATATGTTCCACTGACCGAACCAGCCAGGCAGCACCAAACCCAGAGGTTTAGAACTGGAAAGTCTCAGGATAACCTTTTCAAGATATTCAGTCTTCAGTATTCCAACTTAGCCCAGGTGCTTACTCTTGATTGGGTTCTCTCACTGCCGTATTAAAATATCAAAGATTTTCTTATGAGTAATAATTATTTTTAAGTATGTGCTAAGGTAGCTGATCCTTAATTCTCCTCCTTTTAAGGAAACATGATGTGAAATTTGACACAATTGCTCCTGGATCTGTTCCACTTTGCCTAGTGGGCACTTCCCCCTCACCCCCCCCCCCCCCCCCAAGGACATATTCCACCTGATTTTAAATCTGAAAGACTCAGTCCCTCAGTAATGGCTCCTCTAACATCAATGGGAACTCAGAGGTGATTTCCTCTGGTGTGGTGGGGGGGGGATTCTGCTACATGGCTTATGGTGTCATGCCGAGTGGGACTCTTCCTTTGGGTTGCAGCTGGAAACCGTACATTTTAAAAAGTTTAAAATCCAGTGTTGTATGTCAGCGTCTCAGAGAATATACGGGAAGTTACTGCACTTTTAAGGAGATGGCTCTTAAAATGTTGGAAATTCAAGACGATGAATGTCCATTTAAGGCCATTTCCTCTGGCATGCAGGTTGAGAATGCTGAACATTTTAAACATTTGTTTTCTGTTTTTGTGTGTGTTTGTGTGTATGTTTGTGTGTGTGTGCATGCACGCACAAGCAGGCTAATAGTTTCCCATCATTACAATAACTGTGGGAGGTATTTTTCCAGTTCCCGCTTTATGCTTCGGTAGCACTTTCTACTTCCCCTTCTAAACACTTTGCTCATTTGTAATGATGTAACAACTCAGTCATAACTATTTGTTTAATATGTAGGGGTTAAAAAGGCAAGTTCTTGAACCCGATAGACCTTGTTGTGAATCCTGGTTCTGAGAGCTGTACATCCTGGGCCCCTGGGAAGATGTCTTAATGCCTCCTTGCCTCAGTTTTGTCATCTGTAAAATGTGAACAATAACAGTATTGGCTTCATATGATTGTTCTGAGTTTTAAAAATGATAATGTGAGCAGGGCTCAGTACGGCACCTGGGATACTGCAAGCATGCCGTGACTGTCCGCAGTTGTTGTTACCGCTGCTATTGTTCCATAATAAATAGATGGCCATCTGTCATCTTTCGCCAGGGACAGTCCTGATTTGCCAGTTGTCTTGCCATAATTATTAATAGTGTCCCCCTGTGCTCTCAAAAGTGCCCCTGTTTGGAAAAACTATAGAAATGGTGGGGCTGATTAGTGGTTGCCTAGGTGAGGGAAGTAAAATTGGGAAAATCTGAATAAGATTAGTGGATGGTATCAGTGTCCATAGCTTGGTTGTGGTATTAGACTATTGTTTTACAAGCTGTTACTGTTGAGGAAAATTAGGTAGGGAGGACACAGCCTCTCTCTGTATTATGTATCACAATCCCGTGTAAATCTCAAGGATTTCAAAATTAAACGCCTAGTTAAAAGAAGAAGAAAAAAGTCCAGTTTGGAAGATAAATAATAGGACAGCCATCCTGGAAACAATATTCATTATCCCACCAAGATATGACCACTTTTTATAAAAAGACCTGTCATGGTTCCCTCTATTTTCTTTACTCAGTTTTATTTTTATTCATGGTACTTACCTCTACTTGCATACTGTATCTGTTTGTTTCTTCTTTCAACAACTATGTTTTGAAGGCCTACCATAACGCCTACTACGTGCCAGCCTTGTATCGATGAACAAACTCCTTGTGAAACTTACATTCTACTGGGGGAAATAATTAAAAAACCAAAAACGTAACTGATAAGTTATTTATTTAGTATGTTGGAAAGTAATAAGTGTGCTGGAGAAGAAATATAGAGTAGACATCTCAGAGTTCTTCAGAAAAACTGAACCAATGAGATCTATATCAACACTTACTTTAAGGAATTGGCTCACACGATTATGGAGGCCAAGCAGCCCCAATGTGTGCAGTTAATGGCATAGTTCCAGTCCCGGTCCAAAGGCTGGAGAAACAGAAGAGATGACAGCATAAGTTCTAGTCTGAAAGCTGACAGACTAAAGACCCACGAAGAGGCAGCGTTTCAGCTCAAGTCTGAAGGCAGGCAAAAGCCGATGTCCCATTGCCAAGGTGGTCAGGCAAGATGAGTTCCCTCTTAGTGTTGGGAGAGTCAGGCCTTCAACTGATTGGATGAGGCTCACCTCCACAGGGGACAGCAATCTCTTTTAGTCTACGGACTCAAATGTTAATCTCAGCTAAAAAATACCCTCACACCCAGGATGATGTTTGCACAAACATATGGCCACCTCATGGCCCAATTACAATGACACATAAAACCAACCAGCACAGCAGGATACACGGGAATGGATACTGGGCCATGGTTGAAATTTTGAACAGGGCGGTCATGTAGCCTTTTTGAGAAATGGCTATTTGAGCAACAACTTAAAGAAGGTAAGCCATTGCTCAAATTTCCTGATTAGAATGAAAGCTTTATGAAGCCAGAGATTTAATTTTTTTATGTTATATTCCCAGTACCTGGTACTTATTAGGGTTCTCAAAAGTATTTGTTGGGTCCATGAGTGAATGACTGGGGATGGGGACTGTGTAGTTATACCTCTTGCCCTTAGTGCCACGTTTAACACACCCTTAGCAATCAATAAGTATTGTCTTTTTATTTCTCTGATTGTTTCCAATAGATAATAAATGTCACTGTGGACACAGGCTTACTTGTTTTGTTTGATATTATGTCTCAGCACTTCAGCACTTACAACAGTGTTTGGAACACACATAATAATCAATCAGTAATGATCATTACTGACTATGGGCTCAGATATGCAGACTGAGGTTTGTAAAGTGCTTGACCATGGATGGTCTCCTGGCCAAGAAGCAGCGGGGTCAGGGGCCTTAACGCTGACTTTCCAAGTCTCAAATTGTAGTATTTTTTTTTATACCAAATTTCTTTTATTTAGTTAGTTAATGTTTATTTGTTTTTGAGAGAGACATGAGCGGAGGAAGGGCAGAGAGAGAGGGGGACACAGAATCCGAAGCAGGCTCCAGACTCCGAGCTGTCAGCCCAGAGCCCGACGCGGGGCTCGAACTCACCAACCGCTAGATCAGGACCCGAACCGAAGTCGGACGCTTAACCGACTGAGCCACCCAGGCGCTCTCCAAACGGCTTTTAAAATCGCCCTGCGTCTCTCATTTGGCCACGGTCTTTCTGTCACCCACCCTGCTCTCCCCTTATTTGCTCACACCGGGCTGTGTTGCCATGTGTCCCCGAGTGACAGGCAGGCAGGTTACGTTCAGCTGTCAGCGCACACACCTCTCAGAGGACAGCCACCTCCTCCAGACACCGCAGCGTCCAGGGGGTACCCCCTCGCGCTAACACAAGTGAGAGGTAATGTAACCTTTTGGCGACCATTGACTTTGTCAGACAATAGCGCGTGCGGTTCGGTTTGAAAGACTCCACCGGGAAGTTGCAGACTTTTAAAACTAATTTGGTGTTTATTCAACTTTGCAATCACTTCTATGTACTATCTGTGTTTCACACACCGTGAAACGGCGCTACACTGTGCAATTGAATTAGCTGTACAGTGACTCAAAGGCATTAAACAATGACTTTGATATTTTAAGTACTGACTAGGAGGGATTTTTAATTCCTTCCTCATAATGAAAGCAACAAAAAAACCCAGTTCCACAACCCTGGAACACTTATTCTCTTTTCTATTCTGGGTGGACCCCACTGAGACAGAAAAAAATCTCCGAGCATTTAGTTTGCTTAATGGCAGAAGAAAAATTAAACAAGCATAGACGTGCAACCTTAATGACACCCAGCAACACTAGAATAACAGTTCCCAGCTTCTAAAACCTGTTATTTAATATAATGGGTAAATCTTGTGGGAGCTTTTCAGGTGCTGCTGAGTCTGAAAAAACAGCTACTTTGTGAGAAGGGGCGGGGGCAGAGGCAGGGCGCGGGCCCTGCTCACGCTCAGTTGCTCAGGAGGGTTTTCGGTGCCCGATCCAGGGCAGGCAGGCGCTGGCTGGACCGTCCCTGGAGGCCGTGGCCCTTCCGGAGACAGCTCCGGGGCTATGTGGGGTACGAGTGTCGTCAGTTCTGCCAGTGACAAGGAGGAACTTTCAATACAGAGCCTTTCAGGAGACGGCACTGACAGCAAGGAAGAAGCTGGGGGGCGGGGGGGGGGGGGCGGGGAGAAAAACCTCAAAACAAAAACCACAGCAAGTGAATTAGTGCCGTGAAACTCCAAGCATTAGCTGGTAATAGTTCAGGGCAAAGCACCTAAGTGATGATTCACATCTGACAATAAATATATGAATAGCTGTTGAAAGCTTGTTTGATTTTCACAAAGAGGTTTGAACAAACATTCGTTTGTTCATTAGTCTTAAGCAACACTTTTATGGCAGGGGATGCATTAAACCTAACGTACGTCTGCTACCAAGATATTCGGTGGTTTTAAAGATGAAGACGCAAAGCCATGCATATCATTTATGGGGAGCAGCCCTGAACTACCTGTAATGGAGTGAGATACAGTTATTATGTATTAATGCTGTGAATCTTCATCCGCCGAGAGCAAACCAACAGGCGAGAAGAGCTGCCGCGTCTCGGGAGATAAAGACTTAGAGGGCCCCATCCTGCAGTTGGTACGGGGTTTGCATAAACTCATTTCGTTGTTGTTGTTCTTGTTGCATAATTTTTAAAAACGCAAGTGGTTTAAATCTGTTCCCTGAGGTAATTTATGCTAAACTAGCATTCCAGCACCATAAATTCCCCGCTTATGGCAATCTCTGCTTGGGTGTCAGGTCGGGCTAGGTTACCGAGCAAATGGCCGCTTCAAAATTTTTAGGGTAATTGCCTCTATAACTCGTTCAGCATACGCCCTGTCAGGAAATCTCTCTTTGCCATCGAAGCCCCTGTTCCCCTTTTCCTTCCTCCTCCTTTTCCACACTGTTGTGCTGAAGGCCACTTCTCGGTGCCCAATGACATTGGGCCTTTCATCTTCTGTAGCACCTGGATTTTGTCACTGTTACAGCCGCTGCTCCTGACAACATGATGTCATACCCAAAGAGGCCCAGAGGGCAGTGGTTGGGCTGAGCCCCTCTGCCCCACCCATCTCTATCTTTGCCTAAGAAACCATCAGTCGAGGGAAGAGAAGTTGGTTGGGATAAAAGGAAGAGCAAATGACCATAAGCCCAAATTCTTCCAATTTTCTTTTCTTTTCTTTTCTTTTCTTTTCTTTTCTTTTCTTTTCTTTTCTTTTCTTTTCTTTTCTTTTCTTTTCTTTTCTTTCTTTCTTTTCTTTTCTTTTTTCTTTTCTCTTCTCTTCTCTTCTTTTCTTTTTTCTTTTCTCTTTTTCCCTTTCTTTCTTTCTTTCTTTCTTTCTTTCTTTCTCTCTCTCTTTCCAAAGGCTGGGTTGGTTATTGATGTCTGTCAGAATGGTGTGAGCAATTTCAGCAGCATACTTTGATCTCTTTCTCTCGTCTCATGGGTGTGGACATGAAGCCTTGGCAGGAAGGATGTCATTGGGCTTGTATATTGGACAAAATGACCTGGAGCTTCTACTGATAGGTTGCTCCGTATGGGGATTTCTCACCAAACTGCCTAATAAAATATGTTAAATACCCAACTTTTAAATCCAATTCATTAATTATCTTGCTTAAAATATACTTCGAATATATCACATTTGACATTGTATGTCACTGATAGTAGAGGGAAATGATAACACTTAAAAATCAATAAATGTTTTAAATTTATTTTACTTATTATGGTTGTCATAATATTTTGACATGGAGGGCTGATATGTCAACAACGCTGTTATCAGGATGTAAGGCAATGGCACTGAACTGTCTCACCTTCCATGTTGCTGTTTCAGGGTAAAGTGGGCCCAGGGGGAAAATGCAGCTAAAATCTCCAAGGAAGCATTTGCTTATGGAGTCAATACAGGTCATCATTGAATAAAGCAGGCTGAGTGCAAAACAAAAGCTGCGGGAAGAAAGTCCTCTCTCTAATCTGCCACCTTTTTCCCAGTGATTAAAAAATAAGAGGAGTTAGGGGCGCCTGGGTGGCTCAGTAGGTTGAGCATCTGACTTCGGCTCAGGTCATGATCTCACGGTTCGTGGGTTCGAGGCCTGTGTCAGGCTCTGTGCTGACAGCTCGGAGCCTGGAGCCCTCTTCAGATTCTGTGTCTCCCTCTCTCTCTGCCCCTTCCCTGCTTACACTCCGTCTCTCTCTCTCTCAAAAATAAATAAACATCAAAAAAAATTTTTTTGTTTTTAAATAATTGATGTTAAAATGTATGTAGTGCTTTCTATGTGCCAGACCGTGTCTGAAGTGTTTCATGTACTTTATCTCATTTTGACCTATGAAGTGAGGTACTTGTATTCCCGATTCATAGATAAGAAAACTGAAGCTTGCAAAGCGTACCGAACATCCACAAGGTCACAAAGCTAGTAAGTGGTGAAGCCCAGGTTTTAATGGACCAGTGCTTGGCTCTACCGAGACACCAAAGCCATCAGTGTTCTTCATGGTTTGGAATTCAAATTGATCCTGGCCTCTGGCTCATCCTGACATCCTACAAGAATATTGCTTCATTTCCAAGCCCTTACTGTCTCCAACCGTTGGATATTAATATGGTAGAAACTGAATGCGGGCAGTGGGTTGAAGTTTACAAAATGCTTTCATACTCCTAGAAAGGAGAGGCTTGGAGGCAACCAGCACTCTTCTCTTTGCCTCCAAGATTTAGAGATTAAAGAAAGATTCAAAGGAAATGGCAAGAAAGGAGCACTTGAGAATTATGCTTTTTCTACCAGTTAGGACACAGGCGAAAACAGATTTTTTGAAAGGCTAAATGTAGGTTTGACCCTGCTTGAACTAACTCCAAAGCAATGAGTAATAGATGTGACTTGGACAGCAAATGTGACTGTGACTTCACAGCAGCAGTATTTTCTATGCCCAGCTAATTAAAGTTCAGCAAAGGGCTCCTGGTGGACAAGGTCAGTGTCTTCTGTACCTCAGTCTCTGTATTGTGCAGAGTGGGTGCCTACACTGTTTTTGTTGAATGTGGTTGTTCACCCACAGCTAGAGATCAGCAGCTTGTTCTTATCTTAAGTCATCTCTTTTCAACTATTGATTTGTTTATAAAGTGTTTTTGTTTTTACTGGGAGTTTCATACCAACACCTTAGCAATTAGCCTTGGCAGCTGAAAGGTAGTCATTTGTTTAACTAATTTTTATTTACTGTTATGGACAAGGCTTTGTATTAGGCACTGGGGATATGGCAGCATGGAACAAGGCACACAGATGTGGGAGATAGATGTCGGTCAACTAATCAAACAACTGTTTAATTATCATGGTGCTGAGTCTTATGGAGGAGAAGTATAAAATGTCATGGGTGCCCATAATAGGAGAACTTGACCTAGACTAAGGGATCTAGGAAGGCTTTCTTGGAGAAATGATGTTTAGGCTGAACTATTAAGGATGAATGAGAACCAGGGCAAGCAGAGTAGGGAAATGATAGAAGGGATAGAAGGTAGGGTGCCAAACAAATAATCCAGGGACAGAGAATGCATTGGTGAGACCAATTTGCTCAGAAGAAGTTCAGCAGTATTCTGACATAGGAACCAGATCAGTTTGGCTGGAATGGGGTGGTGGGGTGGAGAGCAATGCAGCAGAATAAGTGTCCCCCATTTTTTTTAAACCAGTTAAAACTTTTAGTTGCAATAATAAGGGGAATCTACTAGCTCAGTAAACCGAAAACTCCAGGGGTAGGTTGGGTCATAACATCATCAGAGCTGTCTATTCCTCTCTGGTTTTCTTGGCCCTAATCTCCCCCACGTGTTGACGTGTAACTCCTAAGGTAGTGAAGTAGCTGCAACAGCCCCAGCCCTCACACCTGCCTTCTACATCATCCAGAAGAGAGAGAAATTTGTTAGAGGATTCCTTATAAGAGGCCCAAAGATTCACCCTCATTGGAGCGGTGGATATCACATGCCCAACCCTGAGCCACATCAATGTTGAGGAGGCAGGAATGGTCTGCTTGGTTTGGCCTGGAACAGGTGGTCTGTCTCTGGGGTCAGGGGATGAGTCAGCTTTCCTGGAAATACTGAGATTATAAAACAGAAATCAGGGTATCTGGGAAGCACAGAACGGACGATGGGGGAGGCCACAGTGTCTGCTACGAGTCTGAAGAGGTCAAGATAAGTCTGTGCTGTGGGGTTTGGGGTTTATTAAAACGATAAGGAGTCATTAAAGGACTTTCCGCAAGTCAGTGAGGTCACTAGGTCACAATGAGATGTTTGAAAACACCGTTTTGAGCTCCATCTTGATGTTCCTATGTCTATAGTTCCTAAGAGGATAATCACTGACAGGTAAGTAAATCATTAGGTTAGAACCCAAACTGCAAATAATTCTTTTTTTTAGTGTTCTTAATCATCACAGTTAATTCTTATTAGCCTTCCTAATGTTGATAATAGCTAATGATAGTGATGCGCCAGCCACTTTGAATGGAGCTTTACAGGCATCATTTTATACAATCTTCACGATCCTCCTAGGAAGTAAGTGCCACTGTTACCCCATAGTAGGTAATATGGGAAAGCCGAGGATGCGGAAGCTGAGGTATGGAGAGGTTAAGTAACTTGCCCAAGATTTCATAGCTAGTCAGATAGCAAGACCAAGAGCTCTCTGAATTGAAATATTGTGTTATTTTCACTAAACTCTGAAATATCATGGGGGCAGTGGAAACCATGTCTTTATTTATCTGGCAAACAATTATTGAATGAAGCCTTGTGCCAGGACTCAGGAGTCTCAACTGGCTAGCCATCTGCCAGAATTTTTAAAAAATGTGATAAAATACATACAATGTAAAATTTTGCCACTTAAACCATGTTTATGCCATGTAATTCAGTGGCATTAATTACATTCAGAATGTTATGTAACCACCTCCCCTCCCAGCCTCCGGTAACGTCTTATCTGCTCTCTGTGTCTATGAATTGCCTATTCTACTATTTTATGCAAGTGAATTCACACAATATTTGTTCTTTTGTGTCTTACTGTATCTTATGGTTATTTCACTTTGCATGGTGTTTTTGAGGCTCATCCGTGTTGTAGCATGTGTTAGAACTTCATTCCTTTTCCTAGATGAATAATCTGCCAGCGAATTGACAAAACTCTTTTTGTTAGTACAGTAATTGCAAAATATTTGAAGTTGAAAAGCATGATATTAAATTAGCTTTGCATTCTCTAGTTTCCACTGTCTTCATGATATTCTGCTGTCTTAGATTCAGCAGCCTTCCATTTATTGGTGTTCCCTGCCTGGCTCCAAAGGCATTTGTGGTTGCAACTACTGCCCTTGGAGTCCGGGGTGACAGAGCCCTTGGGGATTGTTTAGGCTGGTTCCGCTCCTCAAGAAGGCAGAAACTGGTCTTTGTGCTCCTTTCTGCCATCACTTACCACGGTGCCTTATATACTAGGTGCTTAAGAAACATTTGTGAATTCAAGTTTCAATTCAACGTAGCAAATCTTTATCGAACGTTTGTTGTGTTCTAGGAACCATGCAAAGGGATAAGGGTACGATGAAGAACAAAAGAAATGTGTTCTCTGAGACTATGCTACAGGTAGACAAAAAAGATGATAAGAGCTGATGATCTTTTTTTTTTAATGTTTTTAATGTTTGTTTATTTATTTATTTATTTATTTTAACGTTTATTATTTTTGAGACAGAGAGAGACAGAGCATGAATGGGGGAGGGTCAGAGAGAGAGGGAGACACAGAATCCGAAACAGGCTCCAGGCTCTGAGCGGTCAGCACAGAGCCTGACACGGGGCTCGAACTCACGGACCGTGAGATCATGACCTGAGCTGAAGTCGGAGGCTTAACCAACTGAGCCACCCAGGCGCCCCAATGTTTATTTATTTTTGAAAGAGAGAGAGAAAGAGAGAGGGTGAGAAAGAGAGTGGGAGAGGGGCAGAAAGAGGGGGAGACACAGAATCCGAAGCAGGCTCCAGGCTCTGAGCTATCAGCACAGAGCCCCATGTGGGGCTCAAACTCACTAATGGTGAGATCATAACCTGAGCCGAAGTCGGACGTTAACTGACTGAGCCTTCCAGGCATCCCAGAGCTGATGGTCTTAAAAAAAGCAATGTCTTCTATTTTTATACTTTTTCGTTTCCAAAGAATGTTCCTATAGATTAGCCTATTTAGTGCTATGATGTCTGATGTACATTACTTTTGAAAACTGATGGTTATTTGTTAGCGTAGTTTGAATGGAACAAGCTGGGTGAAGTTATTGGTTAACCAAGATTTTAAAGTTTGATTGGAGGGGTGGTAAATGATGAATTAATTCTTTCAGAAGGTTTCTTTAAATCTAAAAATAGTTTGTGTAAAGGAAATCATTTCTCAGCCAAGTTGGGAGATATGCCAATTTTTGCTGTGCTCTCAGAATCCTTACCAATTTTCCTGCCATTTTCTGGCCTCGCTCTCTTGATACCTCCGGGATTTAAGTTAAAAGAGGGTTTTAAGCAAAATCCAGAATGCACTGCCCTTGTCTCTTCACGTGGGTCCTATGTCCCTAGGTCAGTCGTGAGGGCTATTAGAGAGTGAGCAGCTTCAGGGTGCTCTTGTGGAAGTTTCCTGAGCTCACCGGACTTGCTGTCACCTGGAACCGTCCCACTGATTTGGTCGCAGCTGCATCCTAGTGGAAAAGAGGATAATGGAACAATAGCTGTCCCACAGACCTCAGCGACTCTCCGTTTTGCTGTGTAGCTGAAAGTGTGGGTCCCGGTCTTCATTTGTCACAACCTCCTCACTCTGGAGATCTGGGAAAGAACGAACGTGGACCGAGCCAGCATGTGGTCAGTGAAATGACCGGGAGGAGACGGTGGCTTTCTGAATTTTCTATAATCACTTAGTTCTGTGTTATTACCAGTGAGAATGAGAGGGACCCACAGAGAGCAGTGGACTGGTAACCTTGAAAGAATTCAAATTCAAATTATAAAAAGTGCTGTTTGTCACACATTAGGAAAGAACATGGATACATCTGAACAAACCCACCTAAGAAACTTGTGTGGGAGATAGAGAAAGAGACTCTTGGAAGGAGGAAATGCCAGTTCAGTCTGGTTTATAGAAACTCCAACCACAAGCTCTTTTCAAAAGGATATCAGGATTCAAGCATTACATCATCTAAAGAAATTCTCATTGGTGTTCAGACCCTGACTGGCTGGGATCTGATTCTCTTTATTTAACCCTTTCTCAGCTGAGACGTTGCCCGTTCTAACTTTGGGAATATACTATCCATGTTGTTTGCAACAGCCGTTAGCATTTGAGCAGAAAGCATCTGAACGGAGTTGCTTTCTATAAACCCCTCAGCTCAGTGTAAGTTTTGTTCTTAGAGTGTCACAAAGTTATTTCAAACGCTTTGTTGCTATGTAATTGCAAAAGCCGCATTTCTGGGAGAAATGCTTCAGTGAAAGCCTTTGAAAAATAAAGAACATCTAGTCATTGTATGATTACCTTCCCCACACCTCAGTCCCCTTTCTCTTATTTTTTTTCCAGCTTTATTGAGATGTAATTGACACATAACGTCGTGTCGGTTTAAGGTACACAGCATAATGATTTGATATGGACGTGTATTGCCAAATGGTTGCCACGATAAGATTACTTCCATCTCCTCACACAATTACCATTTTTTAAATAGTGAGACCATCGAAGGTTTACTCGATTAGCAACTTTCAAACATATAAGACAGTATTGTTAACTATAGTCACCATGCTGTCAGATCCCCAGAATGCATTCATCTTATAACTAGAAGTTTGTGCCCTTTGACCAACATCTCTTCATTGCCAGCCCCTGGCAACCATCACTCTACTCTCTGTTTCTATGAGTTCGGCTTTTTTAGATTCTCCGTGGACGGAAGATCATGCCATATCTGTCTTTCTCTGTCTGATGTATGTCACTTAGCATAATGCCCTCAAGGACCATCTATGATGATGCAAACAGCAGAACTTCCTTCTTTTTAATGGCTGAATAATATTCCATCATCTGGGTATCTATATATCTGTATCTATATCCGCAGCATCTTCTTTATCCCTTCACCCCCTGAGGGACACTTGGGTTGTCTCCATACCCCGGCTATTGTGAATAATGCTGCAATGAACATGGGACAGCATCTGTCTCTTCAAGATAGTGATTTCACTTCCTCCAGATATAGACCCAGAAGTGAGATTGCTAACTCATAGGGTAGTTGTATTTTTAATTTTTTGAAGAACCTGTATACTGTTTTCCATAGTGGCTGCATCAGGTTTACGCTCTGACCACCAGGCACAAGGGCTCCCTTGATCTCCGCATCCTCACTAGCACTTATCTCTTGTCCTTTTGAGAACAGCCATTCTAACAAGTAAGACATTTTATCTGACTGTGGTTTTGATTTGCATTTCCCTGATTATTAGTGATGTTGAGTATCTTTAAATATACACATTGGCCATTTGTATATTTTCTTTGGAAAAATATCTATTCAGGTCCTCTGCCCATTTTTTAATCACAGTGTTTCATTTTTTTTCTACTGAATTCTATGAGTTCCTTATGCATTTTGGATATTAACTCCTTATGAGATGCGCAGCTTGCAAATATTTTCTCCATTTCGTAGATTGGCTTTTCATTTTGTTGCTTATTTCTTTTGCTGTGTAGAAGCTTTTTAGTCAGATGCAGTCCCACTTGTTGATTTTTGCTTTTTTTGCTTGTGTTTTTGGTATTATATCCAATACAACTGTTGCCAAGCACAATGTCAAAGAGATTTTTCCCTATGTTCTAGTCTAGGAATTTTATAGTTTCCGGTCACACATTTACGTCTTTAATTCATTTCAATTTAATTTGGGGGGAGTGGTGTAAGATAGGGTCTCAATTTAACCATTTTGCATGTGAATATTCACTTTTCTCAGCACTATTTATTGAAGAGATGATCATTTCCCTATTGAGGATTCTTGGCTCCCTTGTCAAATATTAGTTGACCATGTATGTGTGGGTTTATTTCTGGACTCTAGATTCTGTTTTTTGGTCTATGTATTTATGCCAATACCATATTGTTTTGATTACTATGGCTTTGTAATGTAGTTTGAAACCAGTTCTTTCAAATTCGTTCTTTCTCAGGATTGCCTTGGCCATTTGGGTTATTAAGTGGTTCCATACACATTTTAGATTTTTTTTTTCCTGTGAAAAATGCCATTGGAATTTTGATAGGGATTGCATTGAATCTGCAGATAGCTTTGGCAGGTACAGTCAATCTCTTTTGTCTTATAATCACACTCTTAACTTTTGGCCAACATTTATGTCAGATTGTTGCTTTGCCTTGTCCTTATGGATGGATATTAAAATTATAGACTTAGAACTAAGCAACTGTCTACAAAAGCTAAGTAATAGGCCATGACCACCAAAAAGATATGTAAGTATTTTGGCTAAATGGTGACAATTTATTTGGGCATTTCCCACTTTCTCTAGGAACAGGCACGGATACAATGAATGATTTCTAAAGGATACCATTCTGGACTTGACCTGTAGTTTTCCTGTCTTCCCGCTGGATACTTGAATGGAACCAGATAGACACAGACAGTAATTACGGGCTGGAGTGATAAAATTCCTCATAACCACTTGGGAGTTGTTCAACTGAGGGCTGTTATCTTAGTTTCATATCATTTTCCCTTCCTTCTAATGGTGATATAGGAAATACATGTTTTCCAGTTAATAAATTAAAACCCTCTCTACCTCAATCATTTTTGGTTTTCATAACATGCCTGGAGATCAATGGAGACAACTAACAGAGGCAAGAAACACAAGTCGAGAGGCATGACAAATTGTATAGGAGCGAGGAAAATAAGGAAGAGAACTAGGGCACTCTGATCCCATACCCGTTGCAGGAGGACTGGTGGCTGAGATATAACTGACAGCCAGTAGACTTGGGAGCAAAGAGCTACTTCTTGGGCTTTTGAAGCATGGTGTGCTTATCCTCCCTTCTGGTCTGATTACTACCAAAAAAAAAAAAATCATAATACTTGGCCCCATCAGTCAGGATTTGGTCCCCAAAGATATAAAGAGAGGGGTGGGAGAGTGAACACCTACATTGCAACTGATACAGAATTGGCAATTGATTCATAATGATGCAGCGTTTAATAGTATAAGATTAGTTGTATTTGCAAGAGTAACACTTATATATTCTTTGCCAGCCTTGACAATGTTCTCTTATCACCTGCGAAAACTGCTTTCTGGAATGAAGACTCCCTGTAGCCCAAAGCTCAAAAGTATCAGTCATATTGAGAAGAAGAGTAAAAACAAGCCAACAAACTGCTGTGCATTTGGTTCTGGTTCAGAAATCCATTATCTTTCAAATGTTCATGTTGTATGTCAGGTTCTTCAGGAAGCAGACTCAGAGAATGTACTGGGTAATACTGTGCCTTTGGGGGAAGGGAAGGGAATAGGATTGGGGAGAGAGAGAGAGGTCCCACTGTGATACCATCCCAACAAAGGCTTCAGAGCCCTGTGGCCTTTATCAAAGGGTCCTTGGGAGATCTTTGAAGCTGGGCTAGCTCGGCAGAGTTGTCCTCAACTGGGGCTAGGGGACTGGGACTTTATACACCTATAGTGACCAGTCATGGGATATGGGTGGCCCTAGGGATAGGGTATGACCCTGAGTGAGGTGGATCTCTAGAGCAAGTTCTAGAGAGGCACTCGGCTGAGAGTTGAAAATGGTCAACACTATCAGTAGCTGAGGGAATGAGTATCTCAGGACCGGAGGGTGGATTTGGGCAGTGCATCACAACAACCACCACGATGTAGATAAAAGGTCTCAGCAAAAGAGTCTTCTCAGATTTTTCAATCCTTTCAAAAGCTGCCAAAGTACGTTAGGCTGATAGAGACTTCAAAGAGAGCCCCGAACGGCCCAGAGATGGCAGATTTCTTAGAAATTATAAGGCAAGGCGCTTGTTTAGAACCTTTGTACTCAAATCATCAAATGAATGGCTTTCCCAAATACTAGATAGTAGCAAGAACACAAGGTCTTTTCTGGTTTTTGATGTGTAAGATGGCGAGGGACAGAAGTAGGAGTATAGCTGCCTCCATCACAATCTGCTTGAAAGAATAAAAAGCATTTGGCTTAACCTTCACCACCCCAGCTTGAGTCCACATTCTTAGAGGATGAGCTAAGGTTGCATTCTGGATCTTTCTTTGTAAGAAGGGGGGAGATCTGATGCCAAGTACAGGAGCATTGGAGCCTTGAAATGGACTCCAAAAACCAGTAGTGGATTTGGAACAATGCCTTATATGGCATGGCTGTTCAGAGCCTCTTCGGGGAGTGAGGGGATCATCATGGCATTGCCTACGATAATCAGGGGCTGTCTGACATTCAGGAGGTGAAGCAAGAAGATATGTGTGCCTAATGTTGAAGAAAAGCATTTTTATGTCTGTTAACATTTATGGTGTCCGATTGAGTGGGTTAGCAAAATAAAGACAGATGGCAACAGATTAATGCGAACACTTACAATACCTACAAGATTGCACCCACTCCAGCTGAAGCTCTTGCGCTCAACTTCCTCGACAACTCACAGTCAAATGTCACTTAGTGACCCTGAAGAGAAGAGCAATTTATGATGGATCAGGAATCAGGATTAACCATACATTTATCATGGAATGAGGAATCAGAAACTTCATTTAATGTATAACCGTGATGTTTGTCTGGGGCTGGTGGATCATTACTTTGCAATCACTCCTTGTGTTAGGAAGCAGGAATTGATTAGCCTAGGGTCATTAAGTCCATCCCCTGCCTCCAGGCTGTACAGTTTGTGTAAATGGTTCCAGCTGGATATGCCTTTATGCTATTCTTAAGGAGCTCCTGAAGAGGAAATTACGAGATGTCCCAGAGGAGCACATTGTGAGGGGTCTCACAGCCTTAAGCTCCAACAAGAAGTTCTTTTCTGTATTTAAGGAGCACTGGACTAGGGAGTCATGAAACCCGGAGTCCCTTATCAGCTCTGATATTTAGCAGTGGCTAGATCTGGGAGATAGCTATTCTTTGACTTAAGTTTTTCATGTGTAGGAAGAGATTAGGAGTATTCTTCCAGACACCCCCCAACACCCCCACAAGACTGTCGGGAGCATCAAAGGAGGCAGTGAGACGTAGAACACTGTTGCATTTCTAAATTAGGTTGTGATTTACCAATTCAAAGGTACAAACGGAGATCGATTAGATACAATTAAGGACTGATCAGGCCATGGGGAAGTAGATGCCATTAGGAGTGAAAAGCCTCTTCAAGTTTAGATTGAGAACAGGTCTAAGATGTGGAGTCAATCATGCTTGTAGTTGAACATTAGGTGCATTCAACTTGGCCATTGCCCTCATCACAATGTGATACTGAAGGTTAAGTTATCTGGTGTGGGGGTTTCAGTTGTCATTGTTGGGTTTAAGTACCATTTGGAATGAGTTTTGTTCCTAGCTTTAAGAAGCTCGGTGATCTGGAGTGCACTGTCCTGTATTCGGCTGAATCCAATTACTAGTAGGATAGTGTGGGTTTGGTGTTGAACCAGAAACCCACCCACTCACTGCACATGTGTTTCCATATCACATAGTGAAAAATACCTTGTAGCTTCAAGCCTCTGATAAATGGTGGTAAATTTTTCCAATGTTGGAATTTTTCTAATGTCTGATAAATGTCTTTCATAATTCACCAAAGCTTTTTGAGCACAAGAGAACATCCATTATAAAGCAGAGATATGAATTTTCCCTGTATATGCCTTCTGACGTGACCCCACCTTTGCTTTGCTGGCATTTGAGTCAAGGCCGTTTTGTTGTTGCTGCCCAATGGGCTCCACGGATGCCCTGGAAGAGTTGTGACCCTCTCTCCCTCGACACTTGGACACAATTTGTCCTGTCTTTTTCACCCTTGGAGAGCCTCACAGCTGGTCTGCATGATACCCGATATCATTTTTATGATAAATGAAGGCCTTTCTTAAAGCGCAGTATCTCTGTCCTGCTATGGTGAACGAAATGCCTCCTCCAAGGACAATGCGCTTCCTATTAGCTACAGCTGTTGCAATGCCGTTTCTGCTCTTTGATTTTTTGCATTTCCCCATGTTTGGGTATATTTCTTTCCCTCCTTTTCTATTTGACTCCTGGGGCTTTATAGCAGAGTTTGTTTGAAGCTCCTGTCTTTCAGAGGCTTTTTAAAGTTGTTTTGTTTTTGGTTTTGTTTTTAAAGTAATGAGTGGAGGCTTCTAAAAACAACAAATTGTGAAGATGGAAAAATAATTTAATAGCCCATGATTTTAGTATTTAACAATACATAGTAGCATTAAAAAATAGTACTTAACAATACGTAATATTATTGCTTACCAAGTACTTCCATTACCATGATTGAGCCTGATTTCACTGATGCTCACATTGGCGTTGCAAGGTAGATAAGGAAAAAGATCAGAAAACTGGGGCTCCATGAATTTGGGTGTTCTGTTCATTTTCTTACTTCTCGCGAGCAATGGGGTCAGTACTCAAACTCAAGTCTTTGGATTATTTGTCCCATGTCTTTTCAACTTGATCCCAGTGTTTGGTACTAAATAAAATGTACGATTGTATGTATTTGACACATTTAATGACATGAACATTGGTGATTGGGTTGGTTGGCCATTAGACAGCCATGATAAGTTACATCTCAGAAAAGAGTGAGTGTGTTGTAGGTACAAAGTTAACATTCATAAGGGCGGCTGGGGAGTGAGCAGAGAAGGACAAAAGAGGCTGTCATTCCAGCAATTCTTCCTTGCAGGCTTCAGGAGGTTCATTTTAGGGAGGTTGCAATCCTGTCTCAAGCCAGTTCTGGTGCCCCAGGCTTGCCAAGTGAGACAAGGCAGAGGCTGGGGTGGTAAACCTCTTCCTTTTCATAGCACTTGCTTTGGGAGTGCTATCCTTCATTACTAGAAGAAAAAAAAAAGAAAGTGTATGCCTTAGAAAAACTTATTTCAGGGTTTAGTAGGTGCCTAAGGTGGCAATTTTACATCTGTGATGGTTCATTCTTTGAATCAGCTTGACTGGACTATTGGGGTACCCAGATATTTGGTCAAGCACTATTCTAGGTGTGTCTATTAGGGTGTTTTGGAATTGACATTTGACTCATAAGACTGAGTACGGCAGATTGCCCTTCCTAATGTGAGTGGGCCTTATTCAATCAGTTGAAGGCACAAGTAGAACAAAAAGGCTGACCCTCCCCCAAGTTAGAGAGAATTCTTCCTGCCTGACCCCCTTTTGAACTGAAATGTCAGCTTTTGCCAGCCTTTAGACTCAAAGTGGAACATCCGTCCTTCCTGGGTCTCAAGCCTGCCAGGCTTCTGACCGGAACCTTCCCATCGGCTCTCCAAGGTCCCCAGCTTGCTGACTGCAATTTTGGGACTTCTCAGCCTCCATAATCATGTGAGCCAACTCCTTATAATAAATCTTTTTCTATATATACATCCTGTTTGTTCTGTTTCTTTGGAGAACCCTGACTAATATAACATCCTCCAATGAGGTAGGTGGCAAGTAGAAAATTATAGAAGTTTGGGGAAGGGGGATTGGGGAGCTGGCAGAGAAGATAGTCTAGAAACAGGAGACAAAAATACAGAAGCAGCTGCATTCTCCATACAATGTCTGGGTGCAGTTTCTAAACACTGCTGTGACCTATCAGGGCAGGAAGGCTGATGGAGAGGGGGTGAATGGAAGGACCTGAAGAGTGAAGGCAATTTTGGACCATGAATGAGGAGACCTGGGCTAGGTTCCAAGCAAGGGTTTTGAGCAGTCACAGAACAATATGAAGTGTGGGAGGTGAAGAGAATTAGAGAACTGCAGAGAGGCAGAGAGGGTGAGGGAGAGTCATTCTGAGAGGATGAGAGAGAGCATCTCTGAGACTCTGAACTTGGCCTTCAGGCAGCCTTGCTTGCTCCCCTCCTAGAGATTAAGGCAGTACCATTTTACTCTATCAAAATTTCTCTTATTTTACCTCAATCCAGCAAACACTTGCTTATTCATCTGCTCAACAAACATTTTTTGAGTGCTTACTCCATCAGACACTGTTCTAAAGTACTGGCAACATAGCAAAAAACAAACAAACAAACAAAACAGATACAAAATTCCCTGCCCTCCTGGGAGTTCCATTCTTATGATATGTCATGGCTTTGGGCTATCCATTATAGACAAATAAGTATCTACCCTCCTGTATCTCAGATCATGGCTCTTGCTCTAGTCAAAGCCCAAGTTCCGAACAAACATGACATCTCCTCTCTGAAGGAGCTTATAGTCCAATAGAGCGATTTACACATGCATAATTAATGATAACAGCATAATATGACACATGGGAAAAGGTTTGAGGGAATGAGACTCATTCCCTCCTAATTTTATTTGACCTACTTTGAGATCTTGTCCTTAACATGTGACTATATAGGGCCTAACAGATTACAAACGGCATTTGCCATCTATTATTTCATGCTCTGAACAATCCTTTAAGTGAGATAAAACAGGCATTATTATTTGAAAACTTGAGAAAATGAACGCTCAAATGTTAATGGTCCTGTTTCTGTGCAGAAGTCTGTATTTCCCTTTCCACCATGCCAGACCACTTGTCCTGCCTTTCCTAATCTCTCTCACTGGCAGGAGAAGTGAAGTGTTGGGTGCAAAGCACTGGGTAAACCAGTGGCAGTGAGCTGATTCTGAGGGGTTACGAAACACAACTAACCAGGTGGGTGCAAAGGGTAGTACGGTGTGGTGGGTGTGCAAGTAGTATTTTGTGCTGTAATTGGCCATGCGTGCCCAATTTATGTGCAATTCAATGTGAGGGAGGAGGAGTGTTATATGGTATTAAAAATTTCTAGGGAACATTTCTGGTCCACCTACAGACAACCTTTAATGTGCACAGATGTACAGCTCTTTCCCTGTCAAGCAGATCCCACAAAGGGGAGGATGAACAGTGGGAATTGAAGGCAACCTGAGAGAAAGGGGTAGTCTTTTTAGAAAGCTTTCCTTACCTTTCCCAAACCATGGGGACAGGTGTGTGTGTGTGTGTGTGTGTGTGTGTGCGCGCGCGCGCGCGTGCGTGTGTGGCGTGTGTGGGGCAGGGGGGGCGGTGGTGTGGACAGGGTCAGCTAAAGTTTTGATATTGAATCAATTTCTAGTGGAATACAGGAATTTCCAGGTTATTCTGATGGGCAGCCAGGTTTGGAAGCTATTAGGTCTCACGCTTAGAGTCTAGCTCTGGTGGTATATGGCTTGACTAAGTCTCCCGAACTTAGTGTCCAAACAGTGACCATGCTTGTATATAGCAACCCCATACTTGGTTGACATACAAGGAACACCCTACTGGTAGTAAGTAGAGTTCGTAGACAACCCTAGTGACCCAAGTCTGGTATATTCCTCTCCCCTTGAGTGCAGGCTGGGTCTGTGACTATGATGAGATAGGCACTCCCTTGATTGGGTCACATGGTACAGTAAAGGTGAATGGATTTTATAGTTGTGACTAAGATCCCCAGTCAGTTGACTTTAAGTTAATCAAAAGAAGGATTATCTTGGATGGACCTGACCTAATTAGATGAGCTATTTAAAATAGAGTCTAGTGGGGCGCCTGGGTGGCTCAGTCGGTTAAGCGTCCGACTTCGGCTCAGGTCATGATCTCGCGGTCTGTGAGTTCGAGCCCCGCGTCGGGCTCTGTGCTAACAGCTCCGAGCCTGGAGCCTGTTTCAGAGTCTGTGTCTCCCTCTCTCTGACCCTCCCCCGTTCATGCTCTGTCTCTCTCTGTCTCAAAAATAAATAAACATTAAAAAAAAATTAAAAAAAAATAATAAAATAGAGTCTAGAAATCAGAAGCAGAAAAAGCAACAGAGGTGTTTTACTATTAGCTGTGAAGAAGGAAACTTCCATGTTGTGGAAAGGGTGGAGCCTCTAAGAGCAGAAGGCCTCAGTCCTATAACCTCAAGGAGTTGAATTCTTCCAATCAACTTGGAAGAGGGCTCTGAGCCCCAAATGAGATTGGCAGCCTTTGCTGACACCTTGATTTTAGCCTGGTGACACTGAACAGAAGACCCAACTCAACAATGCCTGAACCCTGATCTATGGGAACTGTGAGATAATAAATTTGTGTTGTTTTAAGCCTCTAAGTTGGTGGTAATTTGTTACACAGTGATAAGAAAACTAACACAAATATCAAGGTCAAAATAAAGATTTTGAAGTATGTGGATTATATTGATTTAAAAATTGTAAGACATTTTAACTTATCAATATTTCTCACACATGCACACACACACATCATGGGTTACAGGTGAGTGAAGATTTGATTGAAGGTATTTCTGATACTGAACCTTTACTTGCTTTTTTCAGTATACACTTTTTTTCCACCTAGAGTACATAAAAAAGAATAGTGCACATGATATAGTGCCAAGATTTTTGTAAATCTATAGCCCTTAGCAATTAAGACCCATTTACCCCCTCTGTAACTCCTGCAATCATGAATTTATTTTCTAGCTCTATAGGTTTGCCTATTGTGGACATTTCATATTGATGGAATTTGTTTTCTGTATGTCATATGTCTTTTCCATTCCCATTTTTTTCTGTTAATAACTTCTGTGTTAAATAAGTATTTTCTAGTGTGGCATCTTAATCCCCTTGTTGTTTCTTTTACTATATTTTTAGAATTATTTTCCTAATGGTTGCCATGAGGAGTACAATTAACATCATAATTTAACACAGTATGTATGAAAACCAACTTAATTTCAATAGTGTGCAAAAACTTCCTTCCTAGCTACATTCCCACCCCTCTCCTTCATCATATTATCGTCATACAAATGACCTTTTTTATATTATTTGCCTAATAACAGCTACAATTATTTCATAATGCAGTTTTATTTAAAAAAAATTTTAATATTTATTTATTTTTGAGAGACAGAGAGAGACAAAGCATGAGCAGGGGAGGGGCAGAGAGAGGGAGACACAGAATCAGAAGCAGGCTCCAGGCTCTGAGCTGTCAGCACAGAGCCCGATAAGGGGCTCAAACTCACGGACCGCAAGATCGTGACCTGAGCTGAAGTCAGATGCTTAACCGACTGAGCCACCCAGGCGCCCCAATTTTAAATCTTATCAAAGGAAAGACTTACAAACAGAAAATAAATTTTTTTATATTTATATATTTATATATTATTATATATTATTTATATAATATAATATATACAGATTATATATATTTATCTGTGTAGTCACCTTTACCAGTGCTCTCCATTTCATGTGGATTTGTTGGATTTGTTTTACTGTCTAGTGTCCTTTTGCTTCATCATAAAGGATTCCCGTTAGTATTCTTATAGGGTATGTCAGCTAGTGACAAATTCTCTACTTTGTTCATCTGGGAATGTTTTAATTTTGTTTTTTTTGTTTTTTGTTTTTTTTAGTTCTCAAGGATAGTTTCCATGGGTATAGAATTGTTGCTTGATAAGTCTTTTTTCTGCCCTCCTCCCCCCGCCCACCCGCAAACACTTTGAATATGTTACTCACTTCCTTCTGGCCTCTATGGTATTTTATTAAAAAATAAAATGTTAATCTTCACGGTGATTCCTTGTACATGATGAATTACTTCACTCTTGCTGCTTTCAAGATTTTCTCATTGTCTTTCAAAAATTTCATTGCATTTTATCCAGTTAAATGATCCCTTTGAGTTTATCCTAGGATTGAGCTTCTTGGATGTATGGGTTAATGTTTTTCATCATATTTGGGAAGTTGGGACCATTATTTCTTCAAATATTTTTTTTTTCTGCTAGCTCCTCTCTCCTCTCCTACTGGGACTCCCAGTTTGCATATGTTGATACCCTTTTTGGTGTGCCACAAGTTATCTGAGACTATTCATTTTCCTTCATTTTTTTTCTTTCTGTTTCAGATTGGATAATCTCAATCATCAAGTTCAGTGATTCTTTCTTCTGCCAGCTCAAATCTGATAATTAGTGAATTGTACTGAATTTTTTATTTCAATTATTGTACTTTTCAACTCCCAGAATTTCTACTTGTGTTTTCAAAATAGAAAAATCTATGTCTTTATCGATGTTTTCTATTTGGTTAGACATCATTCTCATACTTTAGTTCTTTAAACGTGGTTTCCTTTAGTTCTTTGAATATATTTAAAATATCTGATTTAAAGTCTTTGTCTACTAAGCCTATATCTGATCTTCCTCAGGGACAATTTCTCTTGACTAATTTTTTTTACCCTTGTATGGTCCATACTTTCTTGTTCCTTTTGCATGTTTCACGACTTTGTTGAACAATAGACATTTGAAATAATATAACATGGCAATTCTGGAAATCAGACCCAGAATTTTTTGTTGTTTGTTTACTTAGTGACCCACTTGAATTAATTTTGTAAATCTGTTTTATTTGTCATTGTTTAGCTCCTGACATCTCTTTTCAGTTAGCTTGGTGGAAATCTGATGATTGGGAAGAGTTTTTCTTAAATACCTGGAACCAGTAAGTCTCCCAGCCTTTGCTGAAGGGCTTTGCATGTGTATTGGGGTCCACTGGAGGTTTACGACTCTACATTAGCCTTTGCATCTTGCTCCTGGAGACTCTCAAGATTAGCCAGACATGTGAGTTTAGGGCCTTCTTAGCTTTTACCTAGACATGTGTACAGCTCTATATATGCACATGGATTTCTAGATTCCCAGAAATACGTCAGAATCTTTAAAGCTGCAATGAATATTTCATTCCCAAGATTTTTAATTTTTTTGGTTAGCTTCTTGTTTGCCCCAACTATTATCATTGCTTCAGGTAACTGCCATGTAATACAATTGCTGTTGATTGTTTTTGATAAACACCTTCTGAGAAAAGGCTAAGTAAGCTCTGAGTCAGGTCAGGTACAGATAGTCCTTCAAGTGGGGGTTTTTAGGAAACTAGCAGACTGGTAAAATAATGACAGTTCACTGGGACCCTTCCAGTGGTGGCTAAGTTGTTGGTTTTTACTGTAATTGTGTGATTGTTGGTTTTCAAGGTTACATCAGCATTGAGGAGAGTGGGATGGGAATAGAGCAAGTTATAATACCACAAAGCTTGCTTTTCTTATGGAGATTCAGCTTTTTTTAAATTTTTTATTTTTTTTATTTTGAGTAAACACTCCTCAGTGCAAGCCTTTGGTTAATTTCCAGAGTTTTGAGGGGAGCCTGGATGGCTCAGTGGGTTAAGCATCTGACTCTTGGCTTTGGATCAGGTCATGATCTCACAGTCATGATCTCACTGTCATGACATCAAGCCCTGTGTTGGGCAGACTGCTTGAGAATGTCTCTCTCTCTTTCCCTCTCTCTCTGCCCCTCCTCTGCTCACCTTTGGGTGGGTGCCTTTGCACTCTCTCTCTCAAAATAAATAAACTTAAAAAAATTTCCAGAGATTGGAAAATTTTGATTCTGCAACTTTTTTGCCAGTGTTGCTCTTGCCTTATGATGGAACAGAGTTTTGGAGGTCCTCACTCTACCATTCCTATTGATATCATCTTTTCTAACTTATGTTTATCCTTCAACAGTTTTCTTAAGATTCCATACTTTCTCATTTTGGAAAGTGCACCTGTTTCATTTTAGGCTTATGGTAAGAAGTAAGTAGGATAAATCACCTGGAACATGAAGAATTCAAAATAAGGGCAAATTGAAATTGAATATACACATTATAGTACTTTTGTTTATATACATGTAAACAATATGTACAATTGTTATATATACATGCATATATATATCAACCTAGTGATCTGGCAGAGGTGCTTGGCTTTCCTAAACATTTCTGTTCCTTTTCCAGGATATAGAGTTATTGCTTGGAAATGATTTCCCAGCCATGGACTCTATTTTCATCTCCTCACCCCTTATATTTAGGAGGGATTATGTAATGGGTTTTCACCAATGGATTGCATGCAGTGTGTTGATGCTGATTCAAGAGCATCAAGAAATACTATGTCTCTCTTTTCCCTTCTCTCAGTTTGATGTAAAAAGAGCATAGTGACCTTAGGAGCCATGTGTTAAAGGTCACGGAGCTATAATGTGGAATGAGTCTGGGACCCTGGATGATTTCTTGAAAAAGAGCCTCGTCTGTTCTTTTGTTTTTTGTTGTTGTTGTTGTTTTATTTTCTGAGTGGGAAATAAACTGTTGTGTTTGATCAATTAATGCATCTTGGGGTTCTTTTGTTACAGCAAATACGATTTCCTTAATACGAGAGGCAGTCCTACAAAAACAGTAGTGTTACAGGATAAGGCTAACAACTGGGTCAATGAGTTATCCTGTATGTAGCAACATTTTTCAAAAATTTATTTATTTATTTAGAGAGAGACAGAGAATGCGCCTGTGCACACAGGTGCACGGGGCAGAGGCAAAGAGAGAGGGAGAGAGAGAATACCAAGGAGGTTCCACATTCAGTGCAGAGCCTGACACAAGGCTCAATCCCATGAACAAGTCAATAATGACCTGAACTGAAATCAAGAGTCAGACACTTAACCACCTGAGCCACCCAGGGGTCCCAGTAACAACGTTTTTGGTAAAATCGTTTCGCCTAGCCATGTGTATTTGAGGATCACAGAGTGAGGATCTCCACTGTTTATATGGACATATCTAGACATATTTATCTGGGTTAGCGAAATAAGCTGGTGAAGCTTTCTTTGGACAGAGGAGATGATTAACAGCTGTCGGGTTGGAATTGACGACTTGTCCCCCAAGGAGAAGACCCTCCCAAGAATAAACGGCTAGCCTTTAACTTCCTAGACAATATGTTAGACTAAGGAAGAGTGGGCTCCTTTTATTTAGGTCCAGAAAAGCTTCTCGAGGCCAATGCCAGACTCTTAAAAGAGACTGTGTGGGGTGGAAATATCTGGCTAGAGGATTGAAGTCAATTTTAACATCTGGAGCATCATTCTAGGAGTCAAGAATGACAAGAGAAAGTTGAAGAAATGCCATAAGGTGGAAGCAGGGGACACTTGCAGTGATTGGGAAAACACACGAGACACACCTCAGGGACCCCTTGAATCAGAAGAGGGACTGGGGATCTCGAGATGTTGCCAGTGAGGGTATGTAAAGGACAGTTCTTTTGTTGTTTTACTATGACATACATTTCTGATTGAACCATCAGGCTTTTGAAACCTGAGGGAATGTGGCCTACACATATATGCCATGATGAGCTGGGTTACACAGCTTATAATGGAGGCAGAAAAAGATACTGTGATTCGTGTCTGTCCTTTGCTCATTCTCTTTTATTGTCTGAAGTTCACTTTTTTTTTTCCTAATTGTATGACCACTGGGACTAGAAATCCACTATGGATGGAGTTCTGAGAAATCCAGGGGAATGTTGTAATAAGAAACTGTTTCCTATTGATCTTCTCCCCTCCCAGTAAGCTCTGTATTTGGGTTGCTTCGGGCGTGGGGGGAATGGGGCGAGGGCAAACATCCAGTAACTTACATTTTCAGGAGCTTTGTGGTTTATACTCAGAAACTCAGTGAACTGATAATGATGGCAAGCAGAGGTTAAATCTCCATTTCATCATCAAACTGGGAAGAATAAAGGATTTGTATTCAGTCATACAATGTGGAATGAGGGCAGCTCTTAAAATGATTGCTTAAGGTGCTTTTTTCACACAGCCGCTGTTTGGCTGGATGTGACAAAGTCTGCTCAAAAAGAAACTTTTGACTAGATATATAATAAATGAGAAATGCCCTTGGGAAAAAGGAAACACCTGTTCCCCCCCACCCCTTCAGTTCAATTCCTACCCATTAATTACTTAGGAATATTTAGGTGGCAGACGCAGAGAGTACAGCAATCCCTGTCCCTGAGCCTCTGCCCCCACACAAGTCCTTTCAGCATTTTGAAATTAAGAGGTTTATTTTTTTTATTTTTATTTTTGGTTTTGGCAACCGGTTTGCTTTTATACTGCCTCTGTGGGGCCATAGGAAGACCCTGTCCCTAAACGTACACAAATCCGTTTTGGAAAAGCCTCATGCGGAAATGATCCATAGAAACAGGATTTTTCTTCTCATAAAGTTGCCTTTGCTTTTGACCATACATGGATCTTGGCACTGCAGTGTGGGGAATTTGCCCAGGCCGTTCCACAGCCTCTGCCCTGTGCCCTCGGTGGGCAGGCAGCTGTGCTTTCTTTAGCATGGGTGCTTCCGGAGGGTGACTGCTCTCAAACCAAAGATGATTTCCCTTCACAACACAAGGGCTCCGTCTGGGGATGTTAGCCTGAGCAGACATGACTCAAAGGGAGATGTTTGCAGAACATCCTCTCCCCTTAAATTCGTTCTACCAAAGCTCTGTGAGAATCTTTTTTTTACTGCCACCTCCTACAAAAGTTTAAGAAATGTTTTTTTCCACCTAATTTACTTTCCAATTTCTTACTCATACTTGGCTTCCATGTTTATTTTACTTCTGCGTGACTTGAAGGTAATAATATTCTTTAATAGTCATATATACACCTTCCCACATGGGGGCTACATCCTGGTTACATTACAAGCCCGAGGCTCCCCCTTTCAATTCCTCGAAATCCAGAGGAAACCCCCCCACAGAAGGTGCTAGATAATTAGCTTGGCTACTGTTTGCTGCAGACAGCGTTTTCGGTTGGCTCTGGTCACAGCGCCTGGGCTTTCAGGCTGGGTCTCCCGCTTCAGCGCAAGGCCAGGCAGGACTTCAGCCGCAGCCAGACCCGGCTCCCTCACCACAAGCCCTTAATTGTTTATTAATGAAGCTTTTGCCAAACAACTCTACACATTGTCTAAACCCTCCGCCCCCAGAGTACATTCCAGCCCGCCCACGAAAGTGTTCTGTGGGGCTGCTCTCTGAAAAGTCTCATTCCTGCCCTGGCAGAGTTGGTTAGGATTCAAACTTTCTTCCTTTCTTTCCCCTTCTTTCTTTCCTTCCTTCTTTCTTTCCTTCCTTTCTTTCTTTCTTTCTTTCTCTCTCTCCTCTTTCTTTCTTTGTTTCTTTGTTTCTTTCTTTTTCTTCTTTCACCCTCCCTTCCTCTCTCTCTCTTTCTTTCTTTCCTTTTTTAAAAAACTTTTACTGGCAGCGGCAGCTAAATAGGAGATTGTTTCTGATCCCCTAAACATGGCAGCACAGGTGTTACCGCTCAAAACTGAGCTCGCGTCTCTTTGCCCCCATACCTCCTGAGAACGGCGTCCCTTTCTGCTCCACAGCTGGTGTCTAGGCCCAGCAGACGGGAAAGTCCTGCTGGAAACTCCTCCCAAACACCCAGTGGCTGGAGCAATCCTGCAGGAATAAGCCAACGGTTGCTGCTTGGTATTTGAACATCATTTAATGAGTGCCCAGAATTCATCTGTAAATGCACATTGTTAATTTAGGGCCGGCTATTCATTAATTAGGGGTTTAGTGGCAAGTGCCATTGAGCTATCTGCAATGTTTAAGGTTACGTCAAGCCCTAGCAAACGGCTTGCTGATAACAAGCTGCATCCATCTCCATTACTGGGCCACTCCTGTCTGACTTTGCTCAGCATCTTCGAAGGGCTATGCCTCTTGGAACTGAAGAATTAAACTTTTATCCAAACCAGATTCTGCTCTTTCACCTCTTCTGATTCCTTGAGTACTTCTCATTTATTTTGCCTAAATGACATCTGATTACCTAACATGGAGTGGAGCAAGGTCTTAACCTAAAACAGCCTGCAGACCTCAGTTCTCAGCTGGAGAATTCCAGTGGGTTAACGCTAAGGAAATCCTTACATTTCCATTTCATCTGATACAGGGCTCAGTGTAAAAGAAATAGTTTCTGATTTTTCTTCTCATAAAGTTGCAGTTCCAATAGAATTTTTTTTTTAAAGCCAGAGAAATACAGGAAATTAATTTTAAACCTGGAGAATAAATGTCCCTATTGGTTCAAGTTTACTTTCGCAGTGTTTCTTTCCCCGAAAATATGTATCATTTGAGGCAATCATGGTGCCAAATGAAATAAGTCCAACCGTCTAAAGAGCCCCGCATGTCAAACCTCAGCTGCACAAACGTGGTCATGGCGGAGGTACATGCTCAGTCACCAGACGGCCTCCAAAACCTGGCCTCCTCTCCCGTGTCTAGGCCCACAGTAGAAGCAGGCAGCTTGAGCGGACATTTAGGGAGATGCTGCTCTTAAAGGAAACTGTATAATCACACGTTTGTTTATCCTTCAAACGCTAGGTTAGAGAACTTGCCTGAAAACTAACTTCCACTGACAGATGGTCTCTCTAAGTAGTTGATTCTGAGAAGGGAGAGGGCTACCTGGCATGGCTGTTTAACACATTAGGGTGCTCGCAGGGAGAGCCTACTGCTCCCCTGAACCATGGTTCAATTTTAAGCATCACTGGCCGGGATGGGTTATTGCAACTACTTGGAGAAGGGCACTTGAGAGCCTGATGCTCAGTGTGCGAGGGAGAGGGGAGGAGGAGGAGGAGAATGATAGCCCAAGGGAGGGTGTCTGAAAACCTTTGCACCACTGAGCTGGCACACTTATCACAGGGTGACAGTCTATACCGCAGGCCTGCGGTGCGTTGCTGTTTGTGGTGCATGCTGCCAACTGGCTTAGAAAATGCAGATCCCCTCTAAGATAGAGCAGGAGGCAGAATGTCAGCCGACTGACATTCCCCACAACAGGGCTTCCCAGGCCCCGGATGTGGGAGTGTGGATCGTAGCGGGATCTGCAGGTGGGCGGTGGCTCTTCCAGGGAAGGCCCTTCTCTCTGGGCTTCCAGCAGCAGCCACCCCGGGTCTGGCTTGCGGCGGGGAGGGCCCTCATCCCTTTGCCCAGAATGGCGTGGACGCCATCTTGTTTTTAATTTGGTAATTAAGTTCCACGACACAAAGATTAAACAAAAAAGCGAGTTGTATTTGTGTATCGTCTTCTTGTCCTGCATCTTCCTGAACACAAAATAGAAAATGTCCTAGAGACTACGGTGTGGGGGGGGGGGGGGGGGGGGGGGGGGAAACCAAAACAAAACAAGGCCAACAAAAGGCTTGGTTTATACCATTTAGTCATGAAGTTACCTACATTGCACGCAATTGAAAAAGACAATCTTAAGTAGAGGATTTCTTAAATTTACCGTAATGATGCGCTGGACACTCGAAGTAAGAGCCCTTTGAAGCTGACGTGCTGCAGGATAAAGCACACTCTTTCTTTGGAAAAGAGAAAGCCAATATATTGCGGTGGCAGAAGGAACAATGGAGCCAATGAAACAGAGGTCAGAGCTGAAGGTTTCTGCTAGAAGCAAGCTATACACAGGTATTTTAATTTTTTTCTTCAGACAGAAACTCTGCTCCGGGACCCAGAGCACTGCATGCAGACTGCTGGTAAGAAAAGCACTCAATTGTTCAATTTTTATTATTCAATATTGTATTAAAAAAATTTTTAGGCTCTTTAGGTCAAGGCAACTTTTAAAAGGTTAAAAGCTATTCAGAAGGGTTCCCATATCCATAAAAGCAAATGAGATTAAGCCTAAAGACTGACGGAGGAAAAACAATCATTTAGATAAACGGCCGCCACCTCAAAAATGTTTTGATTTTTACCAGAGGAAGGGAATTCAGAGACTCTTGGATTGGCTGTCATATCAAGGAGAGATTCATTAAATCTGAAGCAATTATTTTTGTGCTTGTTCTTGTTTGGTGTGTTTTAGGCCAGGCCCTACCTTTCTTCAGTTACATTCTTTGTAATGGTTTGGGAAACGTAATTGCTTGGCTCCAACTTCCATCTGTCAACTACTGACCTTGCTGCTTGGGCATCTGTAACATCAGACACTATTGTCATGGAAAGAATTATGATGTTTCAATCAAGTGTATTGCAAAGTTAACAAATCCATGACACGATCTGGACCACATGGAAGAGTTTAGAAAATGTGTTTCAGAGACCTCAGGGAAAAGCAAACAGGCCATCCTCATTAATGTTTATCTCCACGGCTTGCCATTAATTGTGTCAAGTTACCGTATCATAACAGAGGAGCTGAATCTGAACCTCGAACTTGAGGGGAGTACTTCAGATCGAAATGTGGGGTTCAGCAAGGGAGACAAAAGCCACTCCATGCTCCCAGGGGGAAGTTCTGAATTCATATCATTGACTGACCCGTGGCAACTTTGGAATGTCTGCTTAGACTGAGTCTCCTTGGTTATTTTTCAAAGTCCATGAAGTTATGCTTTAGTCTGGTTTTTGTTGCTGATCTCAGAAAACTGAATCTGCCAGAGGGTGGGACTCATTAGAGCTGGTAGATGGGTCAAACAGGCAAAGAGGTGATTGAAGCAATCAGGGTTAGCTGATATTTACTCGAAAGTCTGAGCATAGGGAACAGCAGATTTCTGGACGTTAAAGTGAGAAAGCGAGTTGATATAAAAATTTAATTTCATCTGCTATGGAAACTGGGTCTGGCCTGACAAAATTAAAATGGATAGAAATAATATTCTGGACACTTAAATTTTATTTTCACTGTCCTGTGTCTGAACAAATAAGCATTCCAAGTAAGTAAGAGGAGCTAAAATTTCCGTTTTGCGAGAAATATTCCCTGACAAAGAGTTTTTGTGCCGCGTATCTTTCACTTTTATAAACTCTAAAAGGAGAATGGTTGTTGCGGATGTTAAAATAATCGGTTTTCTTGAATCACAAAATGGCAAAGCAAAGCTGATGCATCTGTGAAGAGCTAAGAAAACGTAATTCAGTTTGGCCCTGCCCGGAGAAAATCTATTATGTGAAAACAAAAATTTACAGATGAATAAATTAGGGGGTGATTATTCATATTGTAAAAGAGTCTTTAAAGGATTCCCCTAGGATTCTTTTAAAGGCTTAGCTCCACTAGCTCATGTAAGTGTTTGTGTGCAGATCATTAACTATCTGACAGGCAGGCCAGAAATTCAGGTAGAGAGCCAAGGGGGAAGGGAGAGAATGTTCAAGAGGCAGAGGAACAGCTGACACCTGAGGCTTGCCACGCCTCAAGACAAATGATGAAATAATATTGAAAGTCAAAGTGAAAATATGATATTTATCTACAAGTTATGCTTTATCTTCCAGAGCCCTTTACGTACCAGAATGCTGCTTGGGTCCAAAGGCAAGCTTGGCCACCTATGTGGCTGTGTGACTTTGGATAAGTTACATAACCTCTCTGAACGACCAACCATCTAGGGCTGTATAAGTAGTAACACGAGTTAATATATATAAAGCAGTTAGGGTTGCACATAGTAAATGCTGTATACATGTTTCTAAGATGATTCTGGGATAAGCTATTACAAAATATCATGTATTCTCCAAAACAGGGATGATGAGGATGATTATGACACTGGAAGTGATCTAACAAAAGCAAAATATTCCCCCCATACCCCCACAAAAGAAAAGAAGAAAACAACAACCAAGGAACACCGAGGAATGAATACTGCTGTCTTTTGGGGTTTCCCAAGAAAGTCAATCTGAAATTTAAACTTCTTTGAAATTATTATCCTAACTTCAGTTTTGTAGGGGTTTGGCAAACTTTCCAAGATTGAGACGCACACAGAGGCAATCAGCAACGTAGCGTCTGTTGATTTTTCTATGTTAAAAGACTTTGATTCATCTACTATTGCATTTGTCATTTTAAAAACCATAGTAAACAAGATGAAGTATAGCTTTCTTATTTGTGGGAAAGAAAACTTTTTGCTTGATAGACTTCGCTTGCTTTGCAGAAAAAAATGAACCCTTTCTGTGTATTCTGTCCAATGCGTCTGCCCATATGGAGTCTTGGGCTTGGAATAGACATTAATCGATTCTTTCCAAAGGAACAACCAGTAACAAAGGGTACCAACCTGCCCTCCCAGTCTGATCTGGTTAACAGGTTGCTAAACCAGACACCCCAAAGTGGTGTGAAAGCTGAGATGTGTGAGTGCAGTTAGAATGGCTGTAGGGATCAGAGTCAGGTAGATGTAAGGAAGGGCACAGGTTCATTGTTGTTGAGGTGGCCCGTTTTGGGGTCCTGGCGATTGATAATTAGCTTTACCATATGTCACTTTTGACATGACATGTGAGAAAGCCCAGACTGTTTCAAGGGCCACTAGTGCTACTTTTATTTAATTATAAAACGGTCTCTTAATTATTTAATTAAAATTCTCCTTTTGTGTCCCCCAAAACTCCTCTTCTGCTCAGGACAGGCCTCCCAGTCTGCCTAGCCCTCTGGTTATACCGGAAGACCTATGCTACTTTCTCACACTCGATTCTGTATCCCAGTTGGATACAGGTTGAATAAAAATATGCTTTCTGGTCCTCACACTTAGTTTATATGAGTGAATGCTGATGGAAATGGGTAAGTAAATAGTGTTTAAGTGCACGAGATCAAATTACTTCCTTCACAACTTGAAGTTCTTGACAGTTCTGGAAATACTACGCTTATTATTTTTTTTTTTTAACATGGTAAAGTGGATTGATCTTTACCTAGCCTCACAGCAGATTGCCAGATTGTCAGCTTTCAATATATTACTTTTTTGAAAAAAAAAAAATTAAGTGATTTGATTCATTTTTTGGGAAAAAATTTCTTGAGCTCAGAAAACTTAAAACCATGGAAATCTGTAAATGCTTTTTGAGTTATATAGAATAAGGGACAAGACTTTGAATAAGTGGGAACTAGTTCAGTTGCTTTTGTTTTTTAATTTTTTTAATTTTTGTCTGTTTAAAAAAAAAATTGGAATGCTTCATAGGTTTGCATGTCATTCTTACGCAGGGACCAGGCTAATCTCCTCTGTATCATTCCCACTTTATTTTATTATTATTATTATTTTAAGTTTATTTATTTTGAGAGAGAGAGAGAAAGCACGAGCCAGGGAGGGTCAGAGAGAGAGGGGGAGAGAGAGAATCTCAAGCAGGCTCTGCACTGTCAGTGCAGAGCCTGACGTGAGCCTCAAACCCACGAACCGAGAGATCATGATCTGAGCCAGGTTGGACGCTCAACCGAGTCGCCCAAGGCGCCCTTCGTTCCAATTTTAGTATATGTGCTGCCAAAGTGAGCACTAGTTGCTAGCTAAACAGTTGTCTCTTACTGGTTATTTCCTGTATGTCCAATAACTTTTACATGTTAGTACCAAGAATTCAAATTTTTGAATTGCTATACGCAGCTTTGCCCAAAGCAGTGTGGTTTCCCAGACGTAAATTCCCGTTATATTTTCTCATTATATACTTACCTTTCACAGCGTGTGACACAAGTGCATTGAACAATGTATTTGTGTAATTATTTGTTTAATGCCTGTCCTTATATGTATTCATGTAACTATTTGTTTAATGCCCGTCCTATGGGTAGATAGTAATCTTTGTCATGATAGGGGGCACATCTGTCTGGCTCACTGTTGTAGACTGAGTGGTTAGCACAGGAACACACACAGAGTAGGTGCTCAAAAAATTTGTTGAGTCACCAAATACTTGGTGGTAAATTTTCTGTGCTTATTCTGTTTAGTAGAACTAAATATCATGTAAGTTCCATTGAAGTTTTTAATTTTTATTTTTTATTTTTTGCTTTAAATGTTTATACATACATACATTGGTTAAAACAGTTATAATGGTTAAAATATTCAAACTTGCATAGATGGGAAGTGGATGGAAAGTAAAATTTATCCTCACTGCCCTTTACTGATCTCCAAAGATTTCCAGAGTTAATGACTTTAATTGGATATTTACCAATATCCCTTTGGATATTTACCATCATATTTCTAAAGAACACATTGTATTCTTGATTTTCTTAAGACTTCAGATAGTATCTATAGATTTCTGGATGAAAGCTGTGAAATTTCATACACTCTTACTTTTTCCCTTCTCCCCTATTCGCTCCTAAGTTCAGGATTTTTGTTGTTCTTTTTTTTGTTTGTTTCTTTGTTTGTTTTCGTCTTTCTACTGGTTATCTTTGTTACTTAGCATTATAATTAATCTATGTTTTTCAGTCACCAGCTTAAGACTGGCTCTATTTTCCCCATGCTAAGTGAGGTGAGGAAATCAGTGCACCTATATTTTCTTCTTTTCTTTTTCCCCTGCTGCCTTCTGTCAGCTAAATTATTATGTTTTACATTTTTTTGAGCTTAAAGCAATTTACATGCAAATATTTTAATAATTTACACTTACACATTGTACCATTACATTTCCTTCTATATCCAGTGCCTTTCCAACATTGTCTATAGTTTTGATTTTAAAATAGGAATATCTGAAATGATCAATATATACACATTAGGAATATTACTCTTTCTATAACCACATAGTCTATTTAGGCACAGGAAGAAAGCATATCATTTCATAGAGCTGTAAACAGCAAAATCTGAAAGATGAACATAGAAATAGTATTGTTAATATTATATATTATTTATAAATTAAATACAATGCATATTATACATTAATATGTTATATATATCAACAATCGTTCAAAATAATGTCATGTTTTAGTTTGCTTCATATTTTAACATGACTTTCTTCTTATGCACACTACCATGCTCAACTCACCTCTAAAAAATTTTTTTTTTTTTTTTCTCCATAAAGTCCTCTAGTCTCTTTCTAATTTCTACTCATTACTTTTTGGGTCTACTGCTCATTCTGAGATTTCTTTCATTGTACCTCTGCATTAGATTAAACTGTTCTAAGATTGCTTTTTTTCCTCTTTCTTGGATTATTTTTTCATGTTACTGGAGTACATCCTCGTAATATTTTTTTTTAAAGGTAGATGAGAAGTAGACTATTTGAACTCTTTATGTCTAAAATGGCTTTATTCTTCACTTAAATTTTATTTATAATTGCACTTGGTGTAGTATTCTGTGTTTACAATGGCTTTATAGGCTTTTAGGACCCCCTGTTGTTGGGAAGGCATTGATGTCCATCTGATGGTCATTTCTTTTTGAGCAAACACTTTTTTTCTCTTTGATGCCTTTTAGAATTTTTCTTTCCAAGCTTTGTTCTGAAATTTTACAAATATGTATCTAATGCATTTTTGTTCACTTGACGTTTGGTCAAGTTTGGCAGTCGTTGAGTTCATGTTTCTTCTAGGTCTGGGAAATTTTCTTCATCTGTTTTCTTTGGTTATTTCTTTGGTTATTTCAACTCTTTCATTGTTTATGTTGTCTTCCTCTAAACCAGCTTTTAGATATGCCTAAGACCTTTTGGATATGTGCTCTATATCAGGGCTTTTCAAGTTTTAATGCATGCGAATTACTCGGAAATCTTTTCAAAAGGAAGAATCTGAGTCAGTAAGTCTTAACTTAGACTTAACTTAGACTTAAATAGAGTCTTAACTGAGGCCCATGACTCTGCATTTCTAATGAGACAGATGATGCTGATCCTGCTGGCGTGTGGATCACATTTTGAATAGTGAGGCTTTATAGTTCTTGAAATGGCATTTCGTGCATATATTTTTCTGTTTTTCTTACTTTCCATCATAGAACGTTTTATTAATTCCACCTTCCAAATTAAATTTCAGTCTTCTGCCTGTTTTGTTCAGCTTACAGTTATTTTTAGATGATCGATTGCATTATTTTTTTTACTTTTCAAGAAGTCATAGCAGCCGTTTTTTATATTACAAATACAATATATTGTTGATATTTTGAGGCTACTAATTAGAACATTTTAATGTTCTCTTTTATTCCTTCCATTACCACTGTCTCTTCTGTGGTCAGTTTTTCTGTTTGTTCATCTTTGTCTTTCTTTTTGTTCTACTTAACTTCCCCTGCATATCTGGTAATCATTGGTTCATTATTAATTTGGGGTTGTAAAGGACTGTGTTTCTAATATGGTTCTGTTTATAATAGCTGGCATTTGTATCCTTTGAGGTTGAATGGACCATTTTACCCAAAAGGCCAGTGTTCTGAATGGGAGGGCTGCCTTTAGTCTCTGCGTCAAAGGGTAAACCCTACTGACAAGTGGCTTTTTCTTTCTAGGACATGAACAAGCTTGGGCAGCACATCTGCCATCTATGCCACTTATTACATATGCAGAGGAAGAAGAGGGCCTCCCTAGCACAGCTGTTCTGAAGATAGTCTTCCCGTTATAAGCCTTTATTGCTACCCCTTGGCAATTTTTTTCTATCTATACCTGTCTGGAGCCTCTCCAGAGATGTTTTAAAGCAACTGAACCCTCCCTCCACTACATCTCTTTTCTATGTATGTATTTGGGGTTGTGATTTGCTCAGTTAGAGTTTATCTAACAATATAATCAACCTACTTCCTAGCTTCGAAGACTTTGTTGGACTTTCTGGCCTGCTAACGTCATCCCCCTTCCTCATCCTTTTTTTGGCTTGTTTCAAGTGCTGCCAAGGATGTATTTATTTGTATATGTGAATGGTCGTTTCAGTGGGAATTTTGCATGGAAAGGAGGCAATGTAGGTCCTGTCCATCATCTTGAGTTAAGAGACTATATGGCTGTCTTAGAATTGCTCTAAATGCTTATCTGAATCTGGCTACCACTCATCTGGCTCTTCACAAACAGACAGACCTAACTGTAAATAGGTAAATTCCCATACAAGTTCCCCAGACCTTGCTAATTATTCTTCATGGATCAAGTCGGATTTAATAGTGTTAAGGGCTTTGGATGATTTTAAATTGTTCCCTAAGCCTCTTGGCAGTCCCATGTGTGTACAGAATAGCGTGATCACAAAAGAAAGTAACTATAGAGAAGTACCTAACCTAGAAGGCTAAGATAAAAATTAAAGTTCAAAAAGAATTTGAACTAGCCTACAATTTACTTTGGGGTGTTACATATTTTTATGTGAGTTGAGCTTGACCAACTCTACCTTGGATTTGCCAAGAAAATAATTGATGTGATCACAGAGCCAAGAATGATAACATGTGAAGATCTGTGGAGGATTGGCAGGACCCCAGATCACTGGGAAAAAGCCAATAGAATACCTATTTTTAAAAGGCAATAAAAAGTTGTTTGAGAACTAATGACCTCTAATAGAGTGAAAAAACAGTGCTTACTGAATACCTTGACCCAAATAAGTTTTAGAAAGTCTGACAAAGTCATGGCAGTAATGAGTAGAGGAAAAATGTATTCGTACAGCACACCAAAATAACATTAAATATCCAAAACTGGGTAAATATTTTTAATGTAAAAATTCTAGATTTTTATTTATTTTATTTATTGCTATCATTTTGTTAGGATTTCAAGTCCATATCTTGTCAAGCATCTAGATCATTCAAGACATCTAGAATTTGGCCACATTTCTCTATTTTTGCCTAGACATGCATTGTCATGTAGATGTTCCTGATAACATAAAAGTGTGATGTTAGATTGAAAATATTAACAGAACCGTTATTCAGACACCAAATCCTCCCTTGATAACATATATAGGATATATGTTAACATTTTGCATGTATGACTGAAACCTGATGGTGGCTGCCTTACTCTAGAATTTAAAATTAAATTTGAGATTATTTCAATAAACTAAGTCCTTATTCTAAAACAATATCAAATGAAACAGAATACATGCTGATATAAGTTGTTTTAATGAAGGAGGAAAAAAATCCCCACATTTTTGAAGGAGGGGGTAACTATTAGGCAATAATTGGGTAGAAGAAAAAGATTAGGAGTTTTCAGAGTCCCCAGCGAATATTATCCACTGACTATAATTTGATGAGATCTTTCACACCTCTGGCCTTTGTCTATAATGCTTCCACCCCTGGGATCTATTTCCTTCCCCTTTTTATCTTGCAAACTTTCCTCTGGTCCTTCCAGTCTGAACCCCATGAAGTCTTTCTTTCTATATATTTTGAGTTAGTTTCTCTGTCTTCTGTGTTCCCTTGGGGTATTTTGGACGTTCAGATACAACCAACCTTTGTTGAGTGCCTACCACCTACCAGGCACTGCATCATGAAATAATAACTCTGTCACAGAAACATGACCGTAGTATGATTATCTTTCTTTCACCGATTAAAGAAGCTGAGGCCCTGAGAAGATACACGAATTGCCCAAGGTTGCACAACTAGCAGACAGCAAAAAGATTTTTAAACTATGTAATTACTTGTATATAGTTCTTTCCCCATCACTGGACAAGGCAGAGAAAGCATCTTACTTATCCCTCAATCTCCGTAGCTGCACGCCACCTGACACATGGTCAAAATGTTACAGATAAATGGGTAAACAACGTAGTGGACTTGCGTTAAAGGCAAGCTGGATTTAGGTGTAGGTGACTTACCTTTCTCGTCTCTTAGAAGTAAGCATTCAATAGATAGTCATTAACATTCCCACCTCCATGCGTTATGCTAGTTTTGGTTTGGGTAGAAGAATTATAGTGAGTGGTGATGATAATATGGACAGTAAAAATAATAATAATGATGATAAGGACACTAGGTGTGCTTAAGGAAGAAAGTGCCACGCTGATGGTTTTGTTCTAGTGCTTCAGATAATGTTAAGAACTAATCAGTTCGTTCTTTATTTCATATTTACTTATATTTAATGTCCATAGGGTACTTCATCAGTCATTATGGAAATAATAAAGTACAGACACGGTCCCTGTCTTCAGCATAAGACAGGCATGTAAGAGATGTGTATCCATAATGACAATCCGAGGGAGTAGGTGTTGGTGCTACGGAGTCAGAAGGCCACGTGCCAAGTGACCAGGGGAGGGTTCTAAAGAGTTGGTATGCAAGCCAGAGATGTTAGGTGGCAGAGATGTTCAATGTTTACTGAATGTTGAATGGCATTTTGAAGGTTGAAGTTTAGGGAAAAAGAGTGTTCACTCATTTATTCTTTCATTCGTTCACCCAATACAGACGTGAATGTGGATACCAGACACTCTCCCATGCACTGGGATATTGACCGCCATGGATCTTTCTTCAAATGCATCCTCATTGTATTAGACTCTTAAATCATAATCTAATTTCAGGGTTGGGGAGGATCTTTAAAGGTCATCCACCTAGCTTTCGGTTCTAACTTCTAGAACAGTGGTAGCTACCCGAGAATTAATATAAATGCTGGGTTGTATGTATGAATGCTTCGCCCCGTTTTCAGAAAATTTACCAAAACAGCCGTAAGAGAAAACCACAAATAAGACCTCGTGCTCCCTTTTACATGCTTCCAGCTCCATGGCTCATCACTGTAAGCGAGGAATGAAAGCAGCCTCAAAAGATCAGCTGTCCTTTAGGAAATAAATTGACAGTTAGTTCAGATAAATCTTTTTTATTGATATTAGATACTAGCTACTAGTGCAGCAAGATCTGGGTAAATAAGTTTAAAAAGAATTATCTGTCACATCGAGGGAATTTGAAAAATATTAAAAAGTACCCATTACTTAGCCCACGATGATCTTGAGACACTCATAAGAATAGTATCTATTAGTTCCGGTCATTCCCTTACTGAGTCTGAGAATGGCTGGCTACGTATGGGAGGGTCGCACTGCAGCATAGATGTTCTGAGAGAGGGTTAGTGGCTCTGAAAGAAGTGGGATTGAACGTCCCCGTTGGTTCTGAGGCTCTCACTGAAAAAGCTCACAAAATTTGGCAAGCATCAAAATGTACATTCACCTGACCAGTCTCTGACGATACAGCCACAGTCCTTGATGCTGAGCTGGGAATGAACACTTAAAATAATTCCTTGTTACCATCAACATTTGTAAGAGAAAGAGAAAAAGAGTCTTAGGCGTTTCAAAACGAGACTTAACTAACAAAAATTATTTTGTAGAAATAAATGTTCACTTCTTGACTGAAAACTTGCCGCATTTCACAGTAGCCTAATATGCGTTTAAAGTGATGAAGTCCTTGACAATTGAAAAATGACTAGCGAGTAGGAAAATGCATATTGAAATACTCATCTGTGTGAAGGTCTTGTGTGGAGGGGAGGGCTGGGTATATGACGATCCGGGTTGCCATGTTTGTCTTGCCTTTCAGCACAATTGTATCAATTATTCTGGAGATTATTGTTGAGGAAAAACTCTCAAAGGAAGCGTCCAATGGACTTCATTTCTCTTTTACTTTGTCATGACCCACACAACGAACCTTTTAGTTGCTCTCTTCATTGTGTGGCCTTTTCTTCTCTCTTTTGGCCAAAAGAGCTGGTTTGGAGTGCCACCCCCAGCCCAGTGCTCCCCTTCCACCTGCAGGGGAAGGGGTGATTCCTTTTCCCTACTCCAGTGTCCAGAAAAGAGAAGCTCATTGCTTATGCTGCAATTTTGATAACCTAACTGGCAGAACAGTTATTCAAATTTTAAGCTTCTGAATGCGGCAAGATCAACCTGGCCTATCCACATAAATAATTTTGACACGATAAGTATGCGAGAACGATGATAACCGATAAGTGAAGCAATTACCTTGCTTTTTTGGATTATATTAAATGAAGATTCTGATAGAGTAATGAAAAGAGACAAAGCAGACAAAAAGTCGGCTGCAGAGCTTTTGGGCACTGTGTTATCTCTATTATACCATATTGAAATAGAGAAGCTATCACCAATCATGCATTTCTATGTAACTTCTGGCTTCTACCAGTGAACAATGAATAAATTGTCACAAGACAGTAACTGATAAATTGGGATTGGCAGCGCTTTTTAAAAAGCATAAATAAACTTACCAGTCACCTTTTTCCTTCTCAAAGCAGTCTTTAGGGGACTCCAGGAGAGGGGAATCCACTACATCCTATGCTCCCTTCTGTTCCCTCTCCCTACCCCGGGCCTCTTTCCTGCCGCCGTTCTTTGTCTGATACTCAGTTGTAAGGCATCAGGACCGTGTTCTGATGTTATCACCAAAGTTCACCAACCCGTGGTCCTTTTGACCTGGTATGGGGCTCGACTGTCTGGAACTCACAGCGACATCCAGTCAGCTTACGGAGGTTTTTGGCAAAGCGAGTTTCGCAAACAAGAGTAAGTATAAAATAGAGACGATGAATTCCAGGAGCTTTGGGTTCCAGCAGGATGGAATTCCTTAACAACCCACAAACGCTTTAATGATGGCCCGGTCCTGGATTGGATTGTGCACAAACGATACCCCTTGTTGGAGGAGGTGCCAATAGGCACTTGAACCATTAGAAACCACTTCAAGGGGAGCGGCCTCTGGGTGTGAGTGGATGAAGTTTTCTAATGCAAATCATTCCAGCAGCCTGCAGGTTTAATGATGACTTGTTTATGTTTTCTTTCAAAAATTTTTTCGTGTTTATTTTATTTTTGAGAGAGAGACAGAGACAGAGTGTGAGAGGGGGAAGAACAGAGAGGGCGACAGTATCCGAAGCAGGTCCAGACTCTGAGCTGTCAGCGCAGAGCCTGAGGCGGGGCTCGGACCCATGAACCATGAAATCGTGACCTGAGTGGCTGGACACTCAACCGATGGAGCCACCCAGTGACACGCTACCCACCAAGGTATAGAGGCAGGAGCTTGAATATGGGGGTAGAAGGGCAGGGTTCAAGTCCCAAAGCCACCGCTTACTGGTGGTGTGGCATTGGGCAAGTCGGTGTTACTTCAAGCATCTCATCTGTGACACGGGAGTCTTAGGATTTAAAAGAGTGCATGTTATTGAAAGTGTTTTGTAAATACTAGGCCCAGTCCAAAGGTTAGAAATGACTTGCCTGGTGGATACCTTCAAGTTCTGAAAAAGGACCAGGCCCGGTGCTGTCATGGGCTTTATCAAGGCCAATGGCTTAAAATGGCAGGGTCTGCTGACTTAGTTTCACTAAACAAAGAGTGTGGGAATAAGCATCATTAGTCTCCTGCTCCTGCAAGTGGGATCATTTATTACCTCTCTCGTTAAAAATGCAAAAGCAAACCATTCACATGGCCGCTTTTCAAAATGAAAGAACCAATAAAGTTATTAAAAGCAAATCACATTTGATTAAATTATTATCATTACGGTGTTTAAAATAACATTTGTTCTGTTTATCAAGCCCCAGTCTTACTGCACCAGTAAAGAATTTGCCTTTAAAGACCAAAAACACAAGAAAATGGAAAGGAAGCCCAGTGCCTGCACCAAAGACTGGATCCTCGGATCATTTTTCACGAGTTCTTTACAACAATCCTGCACTGCTAGAGCTCAACCCTGCAGACCAGTCGTACAAGTTAACGACAGTGGGGTTGAGAGAATCAAAGAGTGGGGGGGGAGAGATGGCAGAAGGAGAAAGGAAACGTTGACATTGCTAACCCCAAAGCAAGGTCTGCTTTTACATTTGCTTGGC
This sequence comes from Felis catus, assembly GCF_018350175.1. NCBI lineage: Eukaryota > Metazoa > Chordata > Mammalia > Carnivora > Felidae > Felis > Felis catus. The sequence continues at coordinate 73,929,223 of NC_058375.1, forward strand.
AGTTTTCATTTTAATGACACATTTAGCCAGCTGACTTCGCATAACTGTTTGTTACTCATCCTGGTCTTCTTAAATGTATAATTTCTTCCTTACAATAAAAGAAGATGGGTTGTGGGCGTTACTTGGAATAAAGGCAAAGAATATTTGTCAATTTGTACGTGGTCAACCAACCTTATCCCTAAAGTTTAGAAATCAGCAATTATAAGGTATGTTGCAGGGAGCTTTACCCTAACTGCAGAGACAGGGATTAATCAGATACGGACCGGGCACATGCCTTGTAGCACAGTGCTAGATGATGACTGGTCAAGAGTGGCACCCAGCAACTCTAAAATTACTCCCCTTTCCCACACCATTCTGGCCATGAGAGCGCCCCCTGTGCCTCTTTCAGAACTCCCTACTACCCCCAAAACTACAAGCTAATGACTGGCACACCTGGGACCTCCATACACCCATTCTGACTGATCAGTACCTATCTTTTACTAGTTGTTAAGTATTTGAATGTCATAGATACCTATTTAGTATTACAAAGTTAAGTAGAAAGAATCGAGAGCTATATTCAGCCCGAAGTAATGAACTTATGTCTATAATCCTTAAAAGAAATCAAGATAAGGCTAATAGAATTTGAGCAAACTTAGGGACATATAATACTTTTAATCTATGTATTGTATTAATCTTTTATAGGTTACTCTGGGTACACTTGATAAGGATACATGAGCTTTCCACTTCGGATGGGTATGAAACACATGGAGAAAACCCAAGTCCTAGAATTTTGGCACTCACTGACAAAGGTTTTTGCACGAGTCAGACACCTTTGCAAACCTCTTATGGTATTATGCCTTTGACAACTAACCTTACATAACATGGGGTAGATCGAAAAGAGCAGAGCTTGACCCAGCCCACGCCATTTCTAAGAACACTGACATATTTACAAGACCTGCAAAAGCTATGCCAGGTCCGTTCATGTCCCAGGACCAAAATATGGTTTCCATAAAACCTAAGAAAGTATTCCAAGATGGTCTGGGATTCCAACTGGTAATCCATTACTTATGGATTGTATCCTTTTTGAGCACTTTGCTTTGGAAGGGAAATAAAAACCAGGGCTTCTGATGGGGCAGTGACAAGGGGTCTGGCCACTATTGAATGAGTGCACCTTGAGGCTTGAGCTCATGTGCTGGGGCAGCCCAGCATTGGCCACTGGCTCACATCCTCTCTGAGTCCACCAATAGTGGTTTCATCACATGAAAAGTAGTAGTTGTGGTGATGTTTGTGTGAGTAGGGCCCAAGGGGTTACAGGACGTAGACATACCCTCTCTCAAACAAAGGAGAGTATAAGCACAGGCATATTCTCTCTTCCATCCCCTTGAGGGTTCATGTTCCTTATCCCTAGTGTCCAGCACACACTAGACATTTAGCAAATATTCATAGAAAAAAAATAAATATTCACAGAGATGAAGTGTTAAGTTCTTTTCTCATACCTCATCCTGGTTCTTCTCTCTGGAATGATTTTCTTTTCATTCACTTTGTGCCAACTCCTTCTCATTCTTCATTTATTTATTCATCAAATATTTACTGAGTGCTTACTGTAAGCCGGGAACCATGTCAGGCACCGGGATCCAGCCCCAAACAAGACTTGGCTCAAAGGTCACCGCCTCTGAGAAGCATTCCCCAAGTCTCTGGAGCAGGAGCTGCCTCACGTCTTGGTTCCTTATTATCTCTGCTGTTATTTATTACATTGCATTTTAATTAGCTGTGTCTAGTTCCTTCCCCACTCTAAAGTGATTTTCTTGAAGGTGATGATTGGATCTTGATTATCACTGTATTCTCAGAGCCAGTAAAACATTATTTGTGACTGCAGTAGATTAATGGAAAAAATGAGCGATCTTTCACCTTTTCCTATGGCTACGGCCTTTGCCATATGACCTCGTAACTCCTTCCATCAAGAGGCCAATCCTATTTCCCAATTCCTGGAACCTGGGTTGACCTTGCTCTGGCCAACAGAACATGGCAGAAGCGATGCCACTTCTAAGCTTATATATGAGGAAAGAATAAGCCTCATCTAGCCTAGTAGATGATGGGAGGCCCATAGCTTGATCGCCTTTGTCTTCCCAGCTAAGTGTCAAATGTCACACACGTGAGCAAGGCTATCGTACATGAGCAGCCCTCCACCAATTCACCAGCTGAACACAAACATATGAACATGTTGCTAAGGTAAGCTGAGCTTGACCCAGATCGGCCAACTGTCCAGCTGACCCACCAACTCATAAAAACTAATAAATATTTATTGACTGAAGCCACTGAGTTTTGGTGTGACTTGTTACACAGCATTGGCTAACTGATACAATGACATTAATTTTTTCCCCCCTTTTCCACTTAAATAACCACAACAAAAGATTGTATATACTCTTGACCAGAAAGTTTAGCATTTTGTTTGGGGAAAAGCAGTCAGTTCCTTATCTTTCTGATGTTAGGTAAAGGGCTGCTGGCATGAACACCCGAATGTCAGAGCTGGAATAACCTAGTGGTCATCTTACTTATACCTCTAATTTTTTTTTTAATTTTTTAAAAAATGTTCAATTATTTTGGAGAGAGAGAGTACGAGCAGAGGAAGCGCATAGAGAGAGAGAGAGACAGAGGATCTGAAGGGGGCCTCTGCTGTGACGGCAGAGTGTGGGGCCTGATGTGGGGCTCAGACTCACAAAATGCGAGATCACGACCTGAGCCAAAGTTGGACGCTCAACCGACTCAGCCACCCAGGTGTCCTATATACCTCTAAATTTCTTAAAAAGGAAAGTGAGCCAAGAAAAGTGGTGTAACAGCTGCTTACCACGTACAGATTCAACCATAGTCTATTTTGGCATGGGACTGGAAGAGAACTGTGGGCCTCCACATCTACAGCACTTTCTCACCTCCCAACCAAGCTCTGATAACTGGGGCCTTTCATTTATCTTCTTTTTTTCAAAAGGTACAGTTGGCGTGAAATGTTCATAAACATAGTTAAACTTAATGAGGAACACTATAAGCATCCAAGAATGAGGTTATCTAATGGCTTCAATTACTAAAGAAATGCAGCATTTCTTCTGCCCCGTTGATAATGTTTTGGACCCTCACTGCAGGCTAACCTGAGGCCAAGAGTTCCCCAACAGACAGCTGTGTATTCATGCATGCCCCCCCAGCTGGGAGCTTATAAGTCTTACAAAACACCACTTTCTCAACTGGCCACGTGGTTAGTAAACTCTGACTCAGAGGATATGATCACTGCTGAGGTTTGTTTGCTAGAATTTCATTTGCTGCTGATCGTGTGGTTCTTGGAGGATCATAATCAAACAGCGTGCAGGCCCAGGATCTCTTCAAGTGACATTATTTTCCAGCAAGAAAATGAACAACTTCATGTGAAAAATATATTCTAGAGCCTAACACTTTTGTGTTTGGCTTAATAGAATATAATGTAAGACTTCTTTGCTGAGTAGGCAAAGGAATCGTGGATTGGAGATAGGAAGGAAAGAGCTGAGGCTTGTGGTTGAGGCCTCTGGGTGTTGGTATAGTATTGTCCCAATGAACGTCAATAGCTGAGAAACTGATACATACCCCTGGTCTAAATATATAATAAACAACAGCCCTGAAGACAAAGTATTTGGTATCGATCTTCTCTTAGTCAGAAATCAAACTGAACCTTATCTCATGACAAAGTAAAATTAACTCTTTTGTTAATTACTGTAATTATCTTCCCCACATTTATTTTGACAAGAGTGTCAAAGGTGGAAAACTATCTCCTTAAATTGCCTCTTGCCTATTATGAATTACAAATTCATACAATTTTGATAGATCATTTTATTCTCTCCTTTACACTTGCTTTGGGCCTTTTGCAACACATGATTTTTTTTTTTTTTTCTTTTCACAGAAATGCCTTGGTGACTTAAAAAAAGACATGAGAAGAAAGGTCAGATCCAAAGTATAAACTATTTGGAGAGACACCAGATCTTAGAACTACCATCAATCACAGGGATTCTCATCTTTCCTCTCATTTTCCCTCTAAGGATGTCCCAGAATTCTATGTTATAAGCAGAAATTAAGAGGTCAATGTGATTGGTTCAGGGGTTGTCAGTCCAGGATTACCTCAGGTGTGACTTTTGGCTTACGGCCTAGTTTTTCTTCCATGTTGTATTACAGTAGAGATCAATCCTTAAGGAGGTGGAAGAAAATTCTCAGGTCACCATGAGCAATCAAGTTCTGGAATAATGGTCGTTGCTTGGTTGTCTGCGCAAATCCCCATCGGTTGCCACTGAGACCTCGAACTTCCCTGACCTGACCACAGTTACTCTCTTGGGCTTTACAAACCATCCTTTGTCTTCCTCTTCTGGCTCCTTCGGAAGCCAAATGAGCTTGGATAGGAGAATGAACTCTGTCGGGATCAAAGGGAACCTATTATTTGCTAATTTAAACACTTCGTTGTCTGGAAAGACATAACTTCTCCCGAGAGTTGGCTGTTGGCAGAATTTTCCCAAAGCACAAATTCTTCACTAAAAATGTTAATCCTGCAAAATGGCCTTGTTCCACCCAACTTGTGAAGCAGATGGGGTAAAGGTCAATGTCAAGCTTTACTGCTATTTTATTATGGTCCTCAGAAAACAATGAAATTCATTCATTCATGCATTCATTAATCAGTTATTAGGCATCAGCTATGTGCCAGGTAAGTATTAGGGGGGCCCATTTTTTCCTTCCAATGCTCACAGACCAGTAGGAGAGGCAGGCACATAGAAGGTTGTAAAACACTCATAGGGACATTTTTTTCAACTCCTATATTGAGTCCCTCTTAGTAAAACTAATTTCTGTGTCTTACTTGGTATTCACAGGAAAATCACAATACTTTACTTTGGAATCTGTAGATTGGAGAGAATGCTAATAAAAAGGCAAAGAGTTTATCTAGAGGCAGGCACAATAGAACATAGAAAACTTACCTCGTCAATATTTGAGAGTGGAGTGGGAGGAATAGGGAAGGCATGCAGGAAAAGGTGGGTCCTGGGATAAATCTTTTCTTTCTTAAGTTTGTTTATTTACTTTGAGACAGAGAGAGAAAGAGCACAGGGGGAGGGAAAGGGAGATGGAGAGAGAGCGCTAACAGTGCAAAGCCAGATACGGGGTTCAAACTCACAAACCGTGAGATCATGACCTGAGCTGGAAACAGGAGTCAGATGCTTCATGGACTGAACCACCAGGTGCCCCCTTGGGACAAATCTTAATATAAATGTAAATTCATTTTAAGGCAGTTTCACAACATAGAGAATATTGGAGAGGAACCCACTCTGTATCTTCCCCATGGGACCTCTGCTCTTAACTGAGCAACTGTCCACTAGAGCATTCTTAAGAACTGAAAAGCCTTTTGGAGTTGCCCATTTTATACTCTGGCAAGCCATCAGCGAAGTTTCTGTGCATAGATCAACTTTTTCATGCTAGCAAGTCAATTAACTAGCCTGGCCTACCCAACTGGGGTGTAATGTGGTTGGCACTGTGTTTTGTGGTTAATGTTCATGTACGTTATTATTACTGATATTATCTGTTCTAGATGCTGTAGTGAAAAACTTTTTTTGTTCCCTCCCTAGTGGCTCTAGGAAAAGGAAAGCTTTACAAACAAATAAATAAACCTAAAATTTCCTAACACAGAGAAAGCATGGAAAGGCCTGTTCCTTGATAAACACATTGACATTTTCATTTGGAAGGTTCTTGTTTTCTAACGAATGACTTTCCTATTGTCCCCAAGTAGTTCTATAATACTTTACAACAGAACACAAAAGATTGAAAAGATAGGTAATTTTCTCAGTTAAATTGAGACTTGAAAATTTCCTTGGACTTTTTAGTGATTTTTCTTGCACATTTTGCACATTTTACACATTTTCAATTTAATACACTCACGAAGGCAGTTCTGGCTTATCTATGAGTAACTAGGCACTACCTTGGCTCAGACATTCCTAAATCCATCTATTTTAAGAATTTTAAAATACCTCTTATCATTTCAGAATTCAGATTCAAAGTCAGGGAAAGGAAGAGAGATATTTGTTCTTGGCCTCAGTCCCATTCTGAACAATATGAGGTTGATATGGTAGCTTGGAGAATGAATTTGGGATGTGTATAGATTTTATTTTAAAACTACTTACATTTCCTCTTTCATGAACAGGCAAATGGTGGTTTTTGCAAGTGTCTTCCCCAACTAAGAACACATCTTTTGTGAAAGGAACATTCTCTTAGTTCTCACTGGGTCTTTAATAAAAATAAAACCGTATCTTATTTTTTGTGGGAAGATTAAGATACTTTCCTTAGAAAACCTCTTGTATAGAGAGAAAGTCCATAAAAAGCCTGAGATCATCTGTCTCACGAATTCTTGGAAGTGTAGGTACTTAGACTGGAAAGGTGAAAGAATCAAGCCCTATTTCCAGTTCATAACTAAAATGAGCTGGGCAAACTGAGGCCTCCAGGCTTCTTCAGCCCTGTGAAAAATCTCACAGGAATTCTTTAGGCCATCAATTTTTCTTTGTGTTTGGAGTCTTGCTATTTCTAGAAGTGACTAAAATGACTCCTTAGTGAGATTATAAAGACCACACAGACTCTCCTTCTTAAATTTTTTTTTTTTTGATGTTTATTTATGTTTGAGAGAGAGAGAGAGAGGGACAAAGTGTGAGGGGGGGAAGTGCAGAGAAAGAGGGAGACACAGAATCCAAAGCAGGCTCCAGGCTCCAAGCTGTCAGCACAGAGCCTGACACAGGGCTCGAACTCATGGACAGCGATATCATGACCCGAGCCAAAGTCGGACACTCAACTGACTGAGCCACCCAGATGCCCCGGACTCTACTTCTGAGACGACACTGTTCCATCATCAATGCCCTCATCCTCTTCTGCACAGAACGATATAGCATAAGATACAGCTCATGTGGCATCTCTTCTCTTCCTTCCGAATATCCTGGGATAGTAAAAGCTCAAAGTTAGTGTTACCTGGGAAATATCGACAAGTTTTTCTCCTCTCAAGTCTCCCCTTGTCAGTCCTGTGGCTGTGTCTTGTTGGCTCCTACAGAGTCTGGGGACCACTCTTTCTGGTGACCTGCACGTGCTCACATCCTAATAATTTCTTTCGCTTCCCAGCTCTTCTATTTCATTATGGCTCTTCCTCCGCGGGCTCTTGTTTTCAATCGAGTTTTCCTTCAGTGAGACGTGAGAAACGATCCTTTCGTTTTCTTTGCTGTTTGTACTTCTCTTCACCATTACCATGGGACCATTTCAAACTATCATTTTTAAAGGTCACTTGTTTTGTTCTACATGCAGTTGAGCCAGACAATGGGTTAATGACACCCGAACAAGCCATATTAAAATTACGTGCTGTATGATCATCAACAACTATTGAGTAAAAGGAGAAGAAAGTAAACACGCTCCCTTCCAAGAAACCAACACTGAAGATATTAGTTGAAATGTTAAAGTATATTAGCCAATTACATAAAATCCTTTTATATTGCCTTGCTTCATTTCAAACATGGCATGGGCTATTTTGTCTGTGAACTCAAGTGGAACAAAAAGCTACAGAATGCAATTTGTGTCAGGAGCTGGACTACAGAAGGACAACTAATTCTAATTAGTACGAATTCCCCATAGGCCAGAGGGAGGCCAAGTGCAGGAACCAACTGCCTAATGCTCTTTCTATCTTGCAACAGGTGGGCCAAGGCCTTCTAAAGGTTGTCATGGCAATAGCTAATGGTAGACCTTTAGCTGGACACCAGTAATTAATTGCGGGCATGTCTAGCCTTTGAATGTGATATCTTTTAATACATTTCTGAACGAAAAGAAGATTGGCTCTTCTAATTGGTTAAAATTAAAACAGCGGAAGGCTTTGCCAAGAAGTACTGTGATACAGTGCAAGTCTGATCTCAGCTTCTCAAACTTAGATTCTTTGCCTATCGCTACACGAAGGAGTAAAGAGAAAGGTATTTACCACTGATAACACGAATATTCAGTTGAATGTGGGCTCAAGAGCAAAATATTCATGCAATAACACTGCTCAGCCATGCTTAAGGCCTTTATAAGACACACCTTCAAAATTCTGAGATTATCAGAAATGTGGATCTGATTTCCCCGAGTGTTTATAGCCTGCAGGGCAGCTATCACTTAGTAACGATCTCCTATGATGGCCTTATGCTTGAAGGGTGGCCTCTGAGTACCGCTAGGTATGCGGATGTAGCCAAGAACTGGGAAGTGCTGGAACCTCTGGGGGGTGGGGGGGGGGGTTAGGGGACTTCAGGAGATGGCTGCACCCGGTGCCCTACAGGAGTCCCCTGGATGCCCAGCTGCAGACCCTGGTTAGTAAGCAACCCTAAAAATTAGGCAATGGTGGCCTATTGGAGAAACAGGCATGGCCCAGTCTTAACAAAGTGCCTGCAGATAGAGTGAGAGAAAATATTCTCTTCCTTTTGGGTTTGGAATTGTGCAGTTGCATATTCTGAAATTTCAAAATAAAAAGACGAATCAGGACAGAAATAGTAGCTAGACATGGATTGAGTCTTCCTGTATGTCAGACATTGTGTTAAGTACTTTGTGTGTATTTGATTCTCCTGGCAACATGAGGAAATATGTTTTATTATGATTCTAGTTTTAAGGATTGGGAAACTGAGGCATAGCAAGGTTGACTTGTTTCTTGTCTCCCAGATGGGAAGGGACCGAGTCAGGATTTGGATCCAAGCTTTACCCCAAGGCTTGAGCTGTTCACGGAACAGAACGCCATTGAAACAGTGAGTTGAGTTGTGTTTATTTATTGTAGAAGGCAACCAATCCCCTTTTTAAACGATTCAATCCAAAACCCATTATGCAATCTTTGAACTCTTGAGTTCTGAGCCCTGAATGAAAATTTCTGAACTTTGACCCCATTTATTGAAATGAATTTTTTCAAGGGACCTTCTATTAGATGCTTATATTTGTGATTACAGGTCCATTCATTCTTTTTTCCTTTCTGTTGGACAAAATGGGAAATGCACCTATTCTTTTCCCTTGTTCTATTGGCAAAACAAACAAACAAACAAACAAATAAATAAGGAAGGGTCTGTCCCCCTTCTCACTGTATCAGCCAGAAACACATTTGAGATTTTCCAGCTACTTCTCTTTTATGTCTGATGTTTAAAAAAAAAAAATAGTGTTTTAGTGAAACAAACAGATTCAATCCATTTTAAGAAATGGATGTTTTAAAAATATGAGGTTCTAAGGAAAATTATGCTGAATTATATATTTATGAGGATTAACTTGTTTTCATGAATAGTGCAGCTTTTCCTGGGTGAACAATTTCCTTTTGGCTTCATTGGATGAGTAAAATACACATAAGAGTGTTTTGTTTTGTTTTGTTTTCAGAGATCTTAGTTCTTTAGGTGAACACTTGCGTTTGAAATATTTATCCTTGCTGCTCTCCAAGTGTGCCTGAGAACTGTACGAGGAAAAGGAAAACTAAGGCATCTTCAGGAGTTCAGTTCCTTGGAAAAAAAGTCTTAGTACAGTTCTTTGACCATCTTACCGTGATATGTTACGTGGGCAAAAGACTCCCACACTGTGTTATGACACGTCCCCGGTGTTGAGGTCTGTATGCGCCGATACATCTCACCTTTACCTACGCATGTTCAAACAGAACGGTTTCTTAATTCATTGTAACAGATGGAAAATTTCTGGACTGTGGACCACAAAAAGAGGAAGATTGCAGAGAGTGTTATTGCCTTAATAGTGTTTCTTTATCAGGGCCTACTGCTCGGTAAATAAGGCAGGCACCGGATTCCTCATGGATTTACTTGTACTAAACAATTGGACTGAAAATGCTCCAGAGAGGTATGCCCTGCCCCCGGCCCCCCACACCATTCTGTTACTTGAATCATTTTATTAATAACATGCTTTTTAACATGACCTCCCAAGATTTTTGACTCTTATTGCTTGGGTGGCACTAGAGGCTAAAAGGAGGCTCCTTTTAATAACACATTTGCATAAGTTGATCTGAAAGATCCCCATGTGAGTACATGACTCCAGGGTTGGCCTGTCATCTCAGAAAAGCCTGAGGTACTCGTCCCAAAGAGATCAAAACTCAAGAATTAACTAGTCTTCATAAAACGAGAACATCTCTAGGAGCAGTAAAACAAATGATTATCATTTCTTTTTGGCGTTGGACTATGCCAAGCTAGAGAAAAACAGAGCTTTCAAACGTTGACAATCTGGTATATTGAAGTATGACCATTATTTTTTATTTTCCACATTTTTGGTCCAAAGACAGTTCTGAGTAATTGATTCCCATAATGAGCTATGGTTCGTTAGTCAATTTAATTTATAATTGAATTGGATGGATGTAACTCTGTGTAAAATTGTCTCTGAAGAATCTGTTTTGTTCGTCTGTTCAACTTCTGACAGGGATGGAAGAAAATCTAAATTATTCCCTCCTGCAAGGGGGAAAAATTCAGAGTCTCAGCCTCCCTGGTGAAATTAAGAGAAAAAAAATATTTTTAATAGTTGCCATGCAAAAATATTATGGCTTTACTAAAATTTATACAAGCATGTCAATTAACACATTCATGGCAAGGTTGGTGGATTCAGGCGTCAGCGTAATGCCTGAGGCAAAGGCCCTTCCTGAGCACCCGAGAAGGGTTTCTCATTATTAGAATAAACACCAGGTCTCTCTGCATTTATTTTTATCAGTTATTGACAAAGATGGTCGTATCGCTACATAAATATGCCCGGAAAACAATAGCTCTAATTCTCCAGGTGTTTAGACAATCATCACAACTTCTATTTTCCATACATTTCCGATAATGGTGTAATTTGGGGAACAATTATTAAAATAACCGTGTGGAGTTTTTTTCCTCAAGTTTGGAAAGACTGTCAGGAAAATTTTTAACTTTGATTGTTAACAACAGGCTTTCATTTTTGTTCAAAGATTTTTCTCTTATTCCCCAAGCCCTTCACATTTAAAACTTTTACAACCATCTTAGCACACACTCAAAACAAAGCCATAATTATGTAAAAAGAAATGTTTTACAGTTAATGCCATCTAAGACACTCACCAAGTGCCAAAATGCATAGGATTTTGGTAAAAGGCAATCTGTTCTTTGAGGATAATGCATGCAAACCACTCTTGTGCAAAACCTGAGGCAGGAATAGTATACCGCCTTAGATCACACCTATGGAGCTGACTTTGATGCTATGCCCAGAAGTGGGTTACAGGCTGGGATTTGAATGAAGTTTAATCATTTTTAGAAGCGAAGGGCCTTTAGGGTACTCTTGTTCCATAAGACTTATTATATCTCAGACAGACTAAGGCATAGGCTGTATTCTTCCTTGTTAACAATAGTAATACAGTAATGATCTCTAATGATGGACCGTTGTATGAAACAGACTGACCGGGATGAAAACAGCTGTCATTTCACATCGTCAAGCCTCGTCCTTCTGTGGACAAAGAGATCATGAATTCGCATCCCGTAATCTGACGGAGAAGGCATTATATCGCTGTATGTCCACTGCCATTTGTGGGGGCTTTAATCTAATCCCTTGCAAATGTTAAAAATATATATTTCAGTTAGGTACAATGATATGAATAAATAAGGTCGAATTAACGTGGGTCAGGATATAAAGTTCAAATGTTACAGTTCCCAAGAGACGTGTTCGCCTGACTGTTCCCCCTTTCCCTGACCTTCGTAGGGTTTTAACCGGTTTCTGTAGTTTTAAATTTCTGACATGGACAAAAAAGATATTTCATTTGGAAAAATACCTGCCCAAATGAGCCAGGCTTGACGTCAGCCCCCTGATTCTAAACAAAGCAGGAATTAACTTTGCCAGACGAACAAAATCACCAGAGATCGCTTAAATTCATAATTGTTACATTCCTCCTGAAGAACTTTTCAGTGGGACTCATCTTTTATGTAAGTCAGCTACGGAAAATGGATTGAAAGTTGAATCTAACAAAATATTCAAACCCGCATCAATCATTCATACATAATGCACAGTTCAATGAGGGCTGACTCCAGGGCCCAGATAAGCAGTGTCACAGTAAGTTATGTTCTGTGGCAGCAAAATCAGTTGTGATCAATCACCTAGTAACCAGCATAAGTTACATTTTTACTTTAGTCCTTAAACTCTTTTGAGAGTACTTGGGAAAGTATTGTTTTTATCTAAAGTAGCAGATCGATACCGGGGATCAATAAGGCCTCATTTCCAACTAACAGGGACAATGGTGAGTGAATTCCTTTAAACATTTTCATAGCAGCGAATGTTGGGTTGAAGGGGAGATCATTAATATGTCAAATTTTAAACGGGATCTTAAAAATCTCCTCCAGGACCTCTCTCAAAGAATGCCCTCGTTTCTTCAAGACAACTGTTCCATTTCTAGGATTTCCAGTAAAATCATCAAAACCGTGTATATTGGTAGGTCCTGCAGTTTCAATCTACCTCCAGTAAAGTCTGCATGATTAGGTATTGAAAATTTGGGGCGCTGTGAAATTTTATAATGCATTTTGTGTGATGGGGTGAAAGCCCTTGCAACGGCACTGATGAACATCAAAAGCGGCAAATAGGGGGTTGGGGTTGTGCGCCCCCGCTTACTTTCAGACATGAGACCGCAGAAGGAAGCCTGCTTCCCACTCTTGAGAGCCCAAGGAAGAAGGAAGAGTTGGACACTGTCGACATGAGTCAGTTTTTTCACAGTGTATACGTTCTCTCTTTTAACCAGTTCCTTGAGGGCAGGGACTATGGCTTATATTTCATTGTATTCAGGTGTTGCTGGTGTATTTTTTACACTGACAAAGATATTAAGGGAATATCCAACGGTGGTATTTCTCCAGCGCCTTACGGTTTTGACTTAAAAGCCACAGCTGGCCCTTGATTCAGTGGCTTGACTTCCACAACAGTAGAGGGTCGACCTGGATGAGAGATATATGGAAACTGGGTAGTTATCACAGGATCGGATGGACCATAAAGTGGGCTTTAAAAAAGTAGCAGGCTCTGGGCTTTGAGAGAGCGGAGGGAGAGGGAGTGGAAGGTGGAATGGGCCGGCAGGAAGGGACTTGCTCCTCCCTGGACTGATGTTCTTCAAGCTTTTTTTATTGGACATCCCTCAATTAAAAAAAAAAAAAAAGTCCTTTGAGCACACATCCATACGTGTTTGTCTATAAATTATATACATATGATAGTATCATCAGTTAATATCTCAGGCACAACACCTGGAGCAAAATTTATCATTTGTGACAATGAAGGTAGCCGACTTAATTTTTTTTTATTATTTTTGGTTCACTTGTCATATAAAATTATATTGTCCTTATTTCAGTGAGTAATGTGGCTGTTGATGAGCTCACGCTTGGAAGGGTGTACGTCTGTGGCAGCTCCTGCTTGTACGAGCGGTATCCTGTCTGAGCTGTATTTTTTGCAATCCGTATTAAGTTCGATTTGTACCCTTGCAGCAATTTTAAAACTTAGGTGACTACTTTGTGAGGTTCATGTGACTAAAGTTAGCTAACAGACTCCATAAATCCATTTGATCAGTGCGTGTAACCCCCCAGTAATTGCATGTTGTGTATGCTGTCACTCCCGGCCCTCGGCATCCAGGGCTCTCACCGCACTGCTCAAAGCTGTCTGACATGCAATACAAATCAGGGTGGGCATGAGTGTCAATTCATATAGTAAATACTTACAAAGCTTACTTTTTTAGTGTTTATTTCTTTTTGAGAGGGGGAGGGGCAGAGAGAGAGGGGGACAGAGGATCTGAGGTGAGCTCTGCGCTGACAGCAGAGAGCCAGAGGAGGGGCACAAACTCACAAGATCATGACCTGAGCCGGAGTCGGACAGTCAACCGACTGAGACACCCGGGTGCCCCATAAAGCTTATTTTTAATAATAAGTATAAATGGACATCCTAGCACTTCTTCTTGTGTATCAAAGGATCATTCTGCACAGCTCATTTTAGAGAACACTGTGCTAGACTACAGGAAGATGTCCCACTGTTCTCTGGGAACGAACAGACTCCTTTTGACATGAACACCAGAGACAGTGAATTCCATCCTCCCATTTGGGGAAAGGTAGCGTTATATGATAGAGTCACTTCTGCTTCCTTTCCCTTTAAGCGATATATAGAGATAGGAATTTATTCATCCGTTCATCGATTCTATAAATATTTACTGGGAACACTCTGTACGTCTGGCATTCAGTCCTCTGTCCATATGGAATTTATGGTCTAATGGAGAATATGGAGGCAGGACCTTATAATACATCAGAATAAGTGCACCAATGGCAGCAAGCACAGGTGTTCGGTGCACCAGGAGGGACAGCTCCCTGAGATGTGGGAGGTCAGGAAAAGCTCCCTGCAGGAGGTGACACAGGCATTGAGGCCATTGGATGAAGTGGGACTGGGACTAAAATGAGAGAGAGCAAAGTGTCTTAGAACCGAAGGAAGTCCTTGAAGGCTGGCATGTGGAATGTAAGGTAGTGGGAAATGAGACCAAAAGGTTAAAAGAGAGATTAACTTCAGCAAGGATTTACCTATTCCGTTCTTAAAGGTTGAAGTTTACCCTGAGGGCAAAGGAAAGCCGTTTCAAGAGAGGACAAACACGATTAGAGGAAGTCAAGTATGGAAAGTATTTACTAGGATGCTTTGCACTTGCTAAGTACTCAAGTGGCAGCTCTGATGAGCGTTACCAATATTGATATCATTATCAATGTTGGTTTCTCAATATTATTATCAGCTTTCACCTGTGGCGTCATCCTTCTAGCTGTAATTTGGAGAGCAGGTTGAAAGGACAAGGCATTTGTCTGAGCTCTTTGTTCTTAATTTCTTCTCTTTACTTTTGAGATTTGCCGAGCCCACTTAGTTCTATGCTTTCCCTCTTAAAGAATCTTTTATAAAACTTTAATTTTATCTATGTATTTATTTATTACTGAAACGGACTTAGTGGGAAGAGGTAAGAGGGGGCCCTGGGGAAATAGAAAAGGGTTAGACTTGGAGACGTGTTATTGAAGGGCTTTCATCACAGAGAATCACATATCTCATGTAGAAAGCATTTCACACCGGGCCAGTTAGGTGCGCATACTTAATAAATACTTGTTGACTGACATAGTTTTTCTGTTAGCTTGAGGAACTCTCTCACTCTTGAAAGCCTGGATGACTTATTCTTTTCCTATATGAAAATTTCTGCCTTTCCCCTTCTTTGTGGCGTGTGTGTGTGTGTGTGTGTGCACGCACACGTGCGCAATGTGGGTGTGCTTGGTAAGTTTATATAACTACGCGGTCAGCTCCTTCCTGCCGTCATGGAGCAGTTAAAAACGCAAGTGCCTTCCCTTTTAAATGTTGTACTGAACACATTAGTCTACCCCTGTCGCAACAGCTTCACAGGTTACATCTCATTGAGGAAAATTTTTCACGGAGCACTGAGGAATGAACATGTCCTTAGATTATGTAAATATTAGCAAAGATACTGTGAATGGAATTGCTGACGATTTGGGGGATAATTTCTCTTTGTGTCATCAACATCTGCACAGAAAAATTTGGAGAGATTGTTCTTCTAGGATGTCCTTAGGCCACCATCTTGTTGAACGGAAGCAGCCGCCAACCTTTCTTCGGTGTGTTAGCCTCAGTTCAAAAAGTGTGCAAGTGAATACAGATATGGAGCTTTACATTCTTAGTGGGGAAGATGGGCTATGGAAAATTAGAAATGGTCATGGGAACCCGTAAAAAGTACCGTTTTTAAAGGAACAGGCACTAGCTGTTAAGGGGATAAAGGGCTAGATGATGTAAAAACCTAGCTGTGTTTTAGGCATTTCATCATTCAAGGAAACAGGCGGCTTATTCCCATTTTTGGAAACACTAATACCTGCTGTGCTGAAATTAAACATTGCATGAAACAGGTATTTAGAATGCCCATCAGTAAAAAGATTAAAAACAGTAAATCTCAGGCCCACGAGGCCCAGACTAAATCTGGCATGCAGCCTATTCTGCAAAAGACTTCCTACTTTTGAAGACAGCAAACTTCAGCCTGGCCGGGCAAAGACCAAGCACAAATACCGGGAGGGAATCTTTTATTTTTCTTTCTTGCTTGAAGGATACTGATGCCTCAATCCTCTTCTTAGCCAGCATAGAATTTAGTCCCAAAGGAAAGAACTTAATTCCCCGAGACAAAAGTGTGAAAACCTATTGAAAGGAATAATGTGCAAGCAAGAAGTAAACCTCTTCAGATGATGTAGGGAAAGCCCGCATGGAGGTGTCTGAAGGAACTGGTCTGTTTGCTGGGCGGACCATCGGCGCCTGTCAAGTGCGCGGTTGTGCGATTCCACCACCTTCAGTGACTTATCCACAGTGACAGAGGATTTTCCTCCAAGAAAAAGCAAAACAAATATTAGTTGGTGATTCTACTTAACACGTGTGCAAATGCGCAAAAAAGGCAAACATAATTTCAAGCTGGCATTACAAAGCTAAGGGTATACAATCTGGAACAGATGATCTTTTTGTGTGTGTGTGCATGTTGTCAAGTTATAGTTTATCATGGACTTTTATGCGTGCTTTCCCTTTTGGGTGCATTTTCATCTAATACTGTCCCAGATTCATATATGTAATATCACCTACAGAATGATGTATAATATGCAGTACACATATTGTTGGTACAATCCATTTACAATAATAAAAAGTTAAAAAGACAAAATGTAAGATAATAGATAATAACAAAAAAAATTAATGCTTTTCTAGTTTCTTCCTTCTAACTTTTCATTCTCTAGCATGTCCTCTAGCGCATTATCAGTGGGCTGCTTTAAACCGTTTTGCTTTTCACCCTCCTTCCATTTCGTCCCCCTTGGCAACGTGCTCATCTAGGACCTTAACTCCTCCCACTCTTTTCTTGTTTTCGTATTTGGATGCACTTTAAAAATTTCATTTTGGGGCGCCTGGGTGGCGCAGTCGGTTAAGCGTCCGACTTCAGCCAGGTCACGATCTCGCGGTCTGGGAGTTCGAGCCCCGCGTCGGGCTCTGGGCTGATGGCTCAGAGCCTGGAGCCTGTTTCCGATGCTGTGTCTCCCTCTCTCTCTGCCCCTCCCCCGTTCATGCTCTGTCTCTCTCTGTCCGAAAAAGTAAATAAACGTTGAAAAAAAAAATTAAAAAAAAAAATTTCATTTTAAATCCTCCATTACTCGATTTCATTTGAAATACTCAAGCTTTTTCCTTTTTAAGTACTCAATCTGCCTTTTTTCTTTTTTTCTTTTGCTATTAGCTTCCATTTTTTCTCGGCGTTTTCAGAGTGCTTTCGAAGCACCCCCTTTGTCTCTACCCTTAGTACCCCCTTTTCACATTCTTCCTCTCTCGCAGCTTCTATGGCATCCCTCAGTCTGTGTTCCTCATCCACACTCTTCATCTTCAGTGATGCCTTTTCCTCTGCTCCTTTTATCTGCTTCTTCTTCCCCCCATGCCTGACTCTTTTCCTCCTGCTTGTATTCCTTCTTTCTATGGCTTCCTCTCTACTCAGAACAGGTACACCTGACATTCCCTCTCATTTCGTTGGCCAAAGCAAGTCACATGACTAAGCCAGATACTAGGTGGGCAAAGTTTACTTCTCCCCGGCAAGATGTTTTAAGTCTCGTGGCAATAGGGTGCCTGGGTGGCTCAGTCCGTTACGCATCTGACTTTGGCTCAGATCATGATGTTGGGGTATGTGGGTTTGAGCCCTGTGTTGGGCTCTGTGCTGACAGCTCAGAGCCTAGAGCCTGCTTCAGAATCTGTGTCTCCCTCTCTCTCTGCCCCTCCCCTGCTCGTGCTGTGTCTCTCTCTGTCTCTCAAAAATGAATAAATGTTTAAAAAAAAAAAAGTCCCATGGCAATAGATTGGAAATAGAATATTCTTGCAGGGAAGGGGGAGTGAATAAGTGGGAACAATAATATGATTATCATACATAATAAATGCTAGTGAATTGAATTATAATCAGAAACACTTAATGACCAGTATATTCTATTGGGAATGTACAGACTCATGAGAGTTTTAAGAATTATTGTTTTTGTTTTCTTCCTCATCAAAATCTTCCACTTACAAGAGGATTTGAAAAACCTCATCAGATTGAGTACTTAGCACTGATTCAAAAGACATAAAATTGATCATGAAGTGGTTAAACAACAAAGATAATATGACACAGGAAGAAACTATAGAGGTTTTTTTTTTTTTAAGCA
Organism: Felis catus; assembly: GCF_018350175.1. Classification (NCBI taxonomy): domain Eukaryota; kingdom Metazoa; phylum Chordata; class Mammalia; order Carnivora; family Felidae; genus Felis; species Felis catus. Next base: position 73,947,402 of record NC_058375.1, read on the forward strand.
CTAGGGAAAGATTTTTGGTGGAATACTCAGATCAGAAATTACTTGCACCCAGATCCAGAGGAGTTTTTGATTTTTCTTGTTTTGTTTTGTTTTATTTTGTTTTGTTTTAAATCCTGTTCACTGCAACTACCATGGAGGGGAGAAACAGGATGACTTTATAGATTGTTTATTCAGAGAAATGTAAGCCAGTATTTGCCCAGACAGGTGCAGCAGCTAATCAGAATATATTGTTACAGCTAAATGTGGTTGCAAAAGACTTAGGACCTGAAAGTCTGAACCTTTTCGCATCTACCAGGCAAGGACACGTTAGAGCCTAGGTGCCTCTTTTTCCTAACTGCTGGCACGTTTGCACATGCGTTCTTGGATTTTTCTTCCTCCAAGAGGGCTGACGCCCTGACCAGGGTAGGTAGGTACTCAGTAACTGTTAAATGAATCAATGAATGTTGAGCAGTTGCTGACAGAGGCTGAATATTCTCTAACATTAGTATATCAAGCTTGATAACAGAAAGTAAAACATTGGGGCGCCTGGGTGGCTCAGTCCATTAAGCGTCTGACTTCAGCTCAGGTCATGATCTCACAGTTTGTGAGTTTGAGCCCCACACTGGGTTCTGTGTTGACAGCTCAGAGCCTGGAATCTGCTTTGGATTCTGTATCCCCCTCTCTCTCTGCCCCTACCCCAACTTGTGCTCTCTCTCTCTCTCTCCCTCTCTCTTTCTCTCAAAAATAAGTAAACATTAAAAAAAAAAAGAAGTGATAGATCTAGTTTAAATTCCTATTTAGTGTAGCAAGAAACCGGAAGTGAGGTGTCAGGCAAATAAGCATAAGCTTAACTCACTATCAAATGCAAGGGAACTTTAGATTTGTATCTTATTTACAGCCTCCCGTCTCTGGCCATATCTATAATTAAAGTTATTTAGTTTACTCTGTATATTTTATTGCAGAGCATGCAATTGGTCATTCTAAATTATTCTCCTTTTTCATTTAAAACATTTCTGAATTTTAAAAATCTTTTCTGGTCTGGCTATGAAGTTCGAAAATGGATGGAGCTAAACCAACCTTCATCAAGTGTCCCAGTGGTCAGATGGGGAAGATCACAAGGTAAATAACATCCCTCTCAGACTCTACCTGAGCAAGACCTGAACCCCTATGGGCCATCCCCATCTCCACAAACATTTGCACCCAATAAGCACTCAATAAAAAATTGCTGAATTGAACAGGAAAGGTAGAGACAGGTTGTGGTGCTCAGAAAGGCTAACTCACACACCACCCAGAAATCCCAAGACTGATCACCAGCTGAATATGTCTGAACAACTCATTAAAAACCAGGGGAAATGCGGGAGAGCATTTCTTCCCTACCCCATTACTCTGTGGGAAATATAAATGAAATAGATCATTTACATAACGGCATAATGTGCCTAGATATAACAGATTATTTGCATAACTGCATAATGCCACCAATCAGGAGAAAAGCCTTAAATATTTCTGGGATACGAACATACAGAATTATAGAAGGTATGCATATCAACCAATAATCAGAGCCTTCTCTTTTTTGTAACTTGTATCCCAATAGAGAGAAACAAATCTACAGAAATGAATGAACCACCCAGCACCATGAAATGAAGGGGGGCAGTGCTTGTGAGACCCGAGATCGCACAGTCCGGGTTCGGTTTCCCCAGACCAACGTTCTCTTCCTGCATCATGAATGACTGATAGGGACCTGTACCGATTGGAATACGAGAGCAAGGCCTGAAAATAATTTTAGAGCGAGTAATGAGGAAGAAAGGACAAGATCGTTCTCTTAGGTATCAAATGCCTTACCTTTCTTGTTAACAATGATAGCACTTCGAGGCACTAGCAGGATAAGGGAAGGAAAAAAAGGGAGCACGGTTTAGTGAGCTTTAATAATCTTCTTCTTTTTCATAAGCAGAGTAGCTATGCCAGGTTATATATTTACCTTAGTGCAAAAGTTCTTTAGTGTGTACAATTCCGCTGAGTTCATTATATTTTTAATGTATCGCAGACTCATTTCAGATCCTGATTTCCCAGTACAAACTAGAGTAACAAATATATAATTATTCTCATAAATAACTCAGCACCTTATATTTCAAACAAGTTTCCCCACGAGGCACAAGTGCCCTATATTAAATTCTTTTAAGTGTAAGTTGATTAAGGTAAAAATTAGTTGTTATTACCTTATGGACATTTTAGTTTTAGCAGCAATTCAAAGCCAGGTCTATCACAAGTAGATTTGTTGCCGCCCACAGGTATAATCATCAGGAAAATTAATAATCATGTTCAGTGTGACTATAAATCATTGTGGTTTAGGCAATTAATTTCTGTAGAAAAATGAAAGATCTATAAGTATTATTACTGTGCAAACTACATGTTGTGAAAACCTAGATCCAACACAGTCAAATTGCAAATGCAAGGTTTCTAATTTCAGAGTGTGATAATATGGGGTCATCAGAGGCAGGGAAGCTGATGACTCTGAATAAATAATGTGGTAATTTTTAGCGGTTTATGGCTGTAGTTTTCAGAGCATACAGCATCCAGAATCTCTAAACCAGAAGCTGTGGAAAGAGTTGCTAATTTCTAGCAAAGGCAGAGAAAAAGACGAGACAAAAACGCACACGGGGCTATTGGAGTGAGTCCACGATGGGCCAGGTACCCTGTGAGCCCAGGCATGAGGCAGGCCACTGCTCAACTGCTTCTTCGAGACGGCTTTCCTCCTGGTCCCTGTGTGCAAGGTGCACAGTCACAGCGGGAAACAAAGAGCTCCGGGAAGCAGAAGCCATGAGGACTTAAGGCGGACCCGAGAATCTCCCAGGCGCTTACCTTTGCACTTAATTGCCACGACCGCTTTATAAGGTGTGTGTGATTATCTGCATCAATAGATGAGGGAAGGAGCTCAGAAAATGGCTAAAGAATTTGTTCAAGGTCAAAAAGCCTGGAGCTGGCAGAGTCGTGATTCCCATCCAAGTTGACCTCTGAAGTTTATGGTCTCTGTTTCTAATTTTATTCTCTGATTTCTCTTCACGCTTCTTCGTTCCTCTTTTCCCCTCCTCTTTCCCTTCTATGATTCTATTACCTGGTTTTCTTTCTCAGATTTTTCTCCCTCTATCTTTCTGCTTTTTCCTCATGTTTCGGGTCATTTACTGACACCTACGAGTATTTCTTAGCCAGTTGATGATCCCTTGGTTCAAAAGGCTGCTGCCTCTGTGCACTTGTGGCATTGGTAGGCATGGCTATTTGAAGAACTGTCCATTTCTCTTCATAGTCGTGGGTATTCTGTCTTTCCAAGCCTGCCTCAATGTGTGCATAAGCATGATTCCATCTCATCCCAATTTCTTAAATTTCTTTTCTAAGAGACGTCAATCTTTGTTTTGTGTCCTGTGTTTCCTAAGATAGGTTCTGTCTTCCCTTGTGGTTTAAAAAAAACATACAGGTAAAATGAAGAATAAAAAAAAGGGAAGACACAGAGAAAGAAAGAAAAGAAGAAGGAATGAAAAAAACAGGAAAGAGAAAGGAAGGAAGGTTAGAAGGAAGGCAGGCAGGAAAGCAGGAAGGCAGGAAGGAAGGAAAGAAGGGAGGAAGGGAGGAAGGAAGAAAAAATATTGCAGAATGACTGTTCCCATTAAGAAAGAAAGACTTGTCACTTTCCAAAAGATTCACCGCAGGTTTCTTTAAGTAGCAAACTAATTTAAAACATTGACTACTATTTGATTTGTGCAACTTTTCAGGAACTCACTCATTTGCATAAAGTGAGCCACCTCTGTTATTAGTTCAGCAATACCTCACTTTATAGAGCACATTTAATGATGTATTTTCACCAGTCTAACTCACTTGACTCAAAAAAAAAAAAAAAAAAAAAAAAAAAAGCAAAACCACATGGGATGAATGGGGATTTTCACCTGAGGGAGGAATTTAGACGCTGAGGGATTAAGTGACTTGCTTAAACCACATACCTAGAGGAGAGCTAGGATCAGAACTCAAGCCCAGGTCTCTGACTCCAAAGCCATGGCTCTTTAAATTACAGAGACTAATCGGGCTCCTGGTTCCATGCTGTTGCAATTGCTCGGGTCAATGCGCCCAGAACTCAATCCGCTCACTCAATCCGTTGAACACTGTGCTATCCTTACCCTACCTGATCTCCAGACAGTCTTGACACCTTTAAAATTTTCTTGTGTTTTCGGGGACTCTTCTCACCTCTTTCTTTTCCTCCTTCTCATATCACTCTTTCTCACTCTCTTTTAGTGGTCCATCCTTCTTCTTCACATACTTAAATGTCAATTTGGTTTTGGCCCCTTTCTCATTTAAACCCTCTCCCTGAAAAATCTTCTTTCTTCCCAAAGAGTCAACTACCTCTCATTGCTGAAGATGAATGCATATTCATGCCTTCAGCCCGGAGTCCTGCTCTTAGGACTATGTCTATAGTTTCAACTGATAAATGGATATGTTCATTGGAATAGGCAACTCAAACTCAGTTATATTCCAAATGAAACTTACCTTCCCCACCAAATCAACTCTCCCATTTGCTTCCTACCTAGGAATTCCACCATCCCACAATCCCACTAGGGACCAACCATCAGCAAAGGTAGGGTCACCAAGCTCCATTGGATCTTCTGTCCAAATATGTCTTGTGTCTGTTCCTCTCTCTTTATTTTCCACCCCCAATCATATCAGGAATGTGGGTATGCTTAAGATTAGTGGGAAAAACATCAACTTGACTCGGGTTTTTATTCAAACTAGGACCCCCAAGCCAACCCCTAAACCCAGGCCATGTAGTTCACAACTGCTTATTTTTACCCTTTTCTTTTTCAGCACATCAGCAAATGCAGTTTCTCAGCATTATATTATACTTATGCATTTATTTGTTATTGCATGTCTCCTTTACTTTAAGCTTCAAAACATGAGGGGATTTTCTGTCTTCACGGCTCTTTGTCAGGGCTAACAAGAGTTTCTGCTTCATAGTAAGTGTGAGAGAACGGTATGTGGATCAGTCAGCATCCTTGTAGAAACAGAAGGCACACTTAAACTGGGTACATTAACATTTAATAAAAGAACTATTTACTAAGGTGTGGATATGGTTCAGGAAAAGGAACAAAGGGTCACAAGGGATCTCAGGCTGGTAAGAGCTGGGAGCGCTTATGCCTGTTGGCCGAGTGGGTAAAGGAAGCGACAGTTACTGGAAAAAATTGCTGGAATTTGGAAAGAAAGCGTGTATGAGTGAATCGCTTCAGTAGAGGGGCACAGCCAACCTGCACAGGGAACCAACCTAGCACGGAAGGGTGTGGGAAGGAAAGAAAACCCTGATTTATCGTCTTGCCTCCAGCTTCCTGCTCATGCCCTGTTGTCCTAACCCAGTTGACAGCTAGAAAGCAAGGGAGCACATGAATGTGGTCACAGCCTACTGTAGGGGAGAAGGGTGGAGAGAGAGACGCAAGGAAGATCTTAGCATATGGGTTACAAAATGAATGAATGAGAAACAGGTGAATGAATGACATTCCTAACTTTATTCTAATACATATAAAAGTAGTATGCCACTCAAAACTGCATCAACTTAACTGCAATGAACACAAAGCTGCTTTTGATGCAACTCATACCCTGTGCAGATACACCCTGGCTGAGAACCACTGCTATACACTGAGGCCAGTGGCATCTTTTTGAAGTCCTTATATGATCACATCAGTTTCTTATTTCAACAAGCAGCAGCTCCCGTCAGCCTACGGAATAATTTCCAGGCTCTGTGCCTGGCGTACCATGACCATCGTGATTTGACCCCATTCCTTTTCTGGGCTTATTCCTTCTTGCCCAGAGCAACCTTGCCACTACTCACCCAGTGCATTTGGAGAAAGGACCACACCTAGTCCTTTATGCTACCATGACTTTGCTGATATTTCTTCTTCTGCCAATGGTGTTTTCACCCTAATCTCCTTTCCATCTTACATACCCCTTCTCTGGGCTACATGATGCTTTTCTTTGAGAACGCCTTGAATATGACATCTCCGACGCTTTCTATGCCACCCTCTCCCGCTCTGCATGATTTCTTTGTTTATGAACACCTTACTTCATTCCGAAGAGATTCAAGGTAGGGAACCTTACACACCACCTCCTTCCTTCGGACTTTCATAACATTTTGAAATGCCTTTGTTTACACTTTCATCCTTGTATTGCATTATTTAAATTTCTGCTACAAGATTGTCTTTGAGAGCAAGGACTGGATTCATTTTACAGTGAAACTCTGACATCTAGAAATGCCCAACACACAGTACTTAGTACTTACATGATTGTTAAATGAATAAATGAGTAACCAAAAGGAGCCTAAAGTACTGAACCATACAGTGTAATTCCAACTCACTGGATTCTAAAGTTTTAGAATCCAAGGAATAAAGCAGAATTGGTTTTGGGATTGTAAAAACAAAAGCAGAAGTGATTCTTCAGATTCATAGGGACAAGTATATGGATAAGCAAATCACTCTTTAATGCTCATTCATTAGCTGGAAATATGAGTAGCCCAAGAAGGTCAAAACTCTTAGAGAAGAAAATGAACAAATGAAGGGTGTAGATTTTAAAGTACCACCCAGGCATACCTCCTCTCACATATTAAACACTGTGTCAATTATAAATCACTATACAAATATTAACGACTTATCATCATTATAATTAGTCATCATCACCTGGTAAGAGATACACTTAATTTGGAGAAGTGTTAAATATTTGCAATGAAGGTGGGCCAGTGTTAGAATAAGATATTTCCACTCTTCCTGCCTGGCCTTTGTGTTTTTCCTCTGTAACTTTAACACTTCATAGACTGGTTCTCCATTTGAAGACTAAAGCCCTCAGGTGGGGAGGGAGTGGTAGAGAAGAAATATTTAGTGATCTTAGAGAACATTTGGAGAGCAGAATTAGGTATCTTACAAAGTTTGGTGTAGCTCAGGTCTTCTCTAAGGTACTTTTCCTTTACTCTTTTTTTTTTTTTTTTTTACATTTCTTTTGAGATAAAATATACGTGCACTGGAATTCACCGACCTTAAGTGTACAGTCCTATAAATTCTGACAAATACATATCCACATGCAACAAACATCCTTATCAAGAAACAGAACAACTTCAACACTCCAGAAATTTCCCTTGTGTTTTTTTCTGATCAATCCTCATTCCTACAGGCAACTGCTATTCACATTTCTAACATCGTAGATTAGTTTGGTCTATTCCTGAACTTCATATAAGTGGAACTTTATAGTAGATATTCATTTGTGTCTAGCTGTGAGTCAACATAATGGTTATGTGATTCATCCATATTATTGTATGTTTCAGTAGTTTGCTCCTTTTAATTACTGCATACTATTATAATGTATGAATATATCTTTATATACTTCATCTCTTTTCCTAGGTGATGACACGTATGCTGTTTACAGTTTCCAGTTATTATGAATAAAGCAGCTGTAAGCATTCATGTGTAAGACTTCTTACAAACACATGCTTTTATTTCTTTTTGGTAGATCTCTAAGAATGGGATTGCTAAGTAGGTGTATATTTAACTTTATAAGAACTCCCAAACGTTTTCCCAAAATTATTGTACCATTTTATACTCTCCTCAACAATATATGAGAATTCCAGTTATACCACATTCTTGCTAGTGTAATCAGTCTTTTTAATTTTAGTCATTGTAGTGAATGTGAACAGGAACCTCACCAAGATTTAATTTGCATTTCTTGGATGCTTAGTGAGTGATGTTGAACTTAGTGAATGTGTTTTCACTTAGTGACGTGTCTTTTCAAGTCTTTTTTCTTTTTTTAAATTGAATCGTTTGTCTTATTGGGTTATAAGAATTCTTTTTAAAAAGTTTTATTTATTTTTAGAGAGAGAGAGAGAGAGCACACAAGAGTGGAGGAGGGGCAGAGAGAAAGGGAGAGAGAGAGTCCCCAGCAGGCTACATGCTTAGTGTGGAGCACAACGCGGGGGGTTGATCTGAAGACCAGGGGATCATGACCGTGAGATCATGACCTGAACCAAAATCAAGAGTCAGCTGCTTAACCGATTGAGCCACCCAGGAGCTCTATAAGAATTCTGTATATACACTGGGTACATGTCCTTTGCCAGATACAGGCACGCACACACACACACACACACACACACACAGTTTGAATGAGGATGATTTTCTTAACGGTGCTTTTAATGAGTAAACATTTTTATTTTTTTTTATTTTTTATTTTTTTTTAAATTTTTTTTTTCAACGTTTATTTATTTTTGGGACAGAAAATTTCAGAGCATGAACGGGGGAGGGGCAGAGAGAGAGGGAGACACAGAATCGGAAACAGGCTCCAGGCTCCGAGCCATCAGCCCAGAGCCTGACGCGGGGCTCGAACTCACGGACCGCTAGATCGTGACCTGGTTGAAGTCGGACGCTTAACTGACTGCGCCACCCAGGCGCCCCAACATTTTTATTTTTGATAAAGTTTTAGTTATCAATTTTTTTTCTTTTATGACTAGTGCTTTTTGTCCTCTTAAAAATTATTTTCCAGATATGAATGTCATTTTCTTCTAGAATATTCCTAGTTTTAGCCATCATGGTTAGAGCTATGATCTCTCTCCTATTACTGTTCGTGTGAGATGTGAAGTAGTGGTCAATGTTGATTTTCTTTTTGCATGTGGATATCCAAGTGTTTCAGCACCAATTTTTGAACAGGCTTTTCTTTTCCCCCCGGAACTGCCTTAGCAGCTTTATCAAAACCCAATTGACCAGGTGGGCATGGGTCTATTTCTGGGCCCTCTATCCTGTTGCATTGACCTGGGTTGTCTACCTTTCATCAATACCATGATGCCTTGATGGCTGTGGCTTTAGAAAAAAATATTTAAATTAGGAGACAAGTGGAGTCCTTCAACTTGGCTTTTCCTTTTCGGGTTCACTTTGTCTTTTCTCGCTTCTATCATCAGGAAAATTTTAGAATCAAATGTCAATTTCTGGGAAAAAATGAAAATCTATTTGACTATGCTTTCATGGAAACTCTAGGTGAGTTTGAGAAGAATTGACATCTCAAGAATATTAATATTCAATATTTTAATATTGGTAGTATTAACAATGATACTAAAAATTTTAAAATCCAAGACTGTTGTTCAGCCCGGGCTGCTGTAACAAAATGCCACAGACTGGGTGGCTTAAACAACAGAAATGTATTTTCTTACAGCTCCAGAGGCTGGGAAGCTCAAGATTGAGGTGTTGGCTGTCTGTCTTCATTGTTTGCCTACAGCTATTGTGGCAGAGAAAGAGAATTCTGGTGTCTCCTACTTCTCTTTTGAGGCACCAACCCAGTTAGATTAGGGCCCCACCCTTAGACCTCACTTAACCTTAATTACCTCTTACAGGCCCTGTTTCCAAATACAGTCACGTTGCATGTTAGGGCTTCAGCATGTGAATTTGGGGAGGAGACAATTCAGTCCATAGCAACTATGTTATATCTCTTCATTTATTTAGGCCTTTTTTAGTTTCACTCAGCAATATTTTATAATTTTCAATATAGTGGTCTTGCACATCTTTTGTTAAATATATTCCTAAGTATTTTGGGTTTTAATGTTATTTTAAATGTAATTTTAAATTTGATTTTCTGGTTTTTTGCTTCTAGTACATATATAAATACAGTTGATTTTCATATATTCCTTCTTTTAAGGGACATTTTTGAAGGAAGACTTGGCTGTGAAAATTTGACTTAGAAGAACTTGGTGATGTCTAGTAAATGAGACAGAAGCATTTGGTTTCACAGCTATCACTTCAGAATTAGGCTGAGGTAGCCACACAGTCCTTAACTTATAAACCCCAAACACAAGGGGCAAACACCACTTTTTTGTTGTAAAGTAACCATTCTTCACCTTCCCCAGAGTATTATCTCTGAGAGATCCTTTCAGGATGGCTCCTGTCTGGGGTCCTGTTTCAGACAAGAAGGTGACAAGAAGGCTGTGTTTCCATCAGTCACATGTAACTGTCCATGTGGGCAGCTGTCCGGTCCAGTGGTCTAGCTCCTTAACCAAAGACACCATTGTGGTGCCATGTGTTTCTGTGATAGGTTCTGTCTTTAGGCAGCAGAAAGCAGACTGAATGTAATTGAAAACTTCTCTAGTATCTATCTACAAATGTAAAGTTTCTGGGTAGCCAGGGTATGAAGCTGTGGGTTGTTTATTTTTTAAATGGGTTAAATGCAGATTGGATAAACAATAAACCGCAACAAGGAGACAATCTAAAAGAACCCAACAACTCTTTATGGAAAATTTAACTCTGTAGTCATGGCATTTCTGATATTCTCACCGTGGCGAACATGTTGGGACTCCCTTGTAGAAAAAAAACCCATATTGTTCATAGGTTGTATATGCCTCAAAGACCTTGGACCTTCAAAACCTTTTTATTTATTTCTTTATTTTTATGGCTGGGGGTGGATATAAACCTTTAGGTGAGAAAGGAAAATGCTTATTCCAAACAAGCTTGAAGTTTTGCCACATTCCTCTTTGAAATGGAATCAGGTACTTGCACTGCAAAGGAAGACCAAAGTTAAGAGCAATCAGGGCTTTCCGAAATAAAGTCCTATACCTTCAGGGGAGATCTGGAACAGAAGTACTGAAAATATAGCCCCTGAGATTCTCATCCACTTGATACAGGGACAACTTTTCTATTTAGGCGAACTCACCTCATGTCTTCGAATAAAGTGTCCCACTAAATACTAAAGAAGACGCTGATTCTCCACAGTATAGCTGCACGATGCGATTCTTACTATCACCAAATAACTGCAAGGACGCACCACAGCGCATTTATTGTAATCTTCTGTGAAGTAATACTCGGTGATTCACTTTGCATTCTCAGAGTTTCTATTGTTGCTAGATGCCTCCATAAAGACAGAATTGCAGTAGGCCATCTATTCGGTCTGGTGATGTTTATTTAGCCTCTTTGAGTCTATCCTCTGGAGAAGCTTTTGATTCCAAAGAGACAGGGGGCATAAATCCATCAGCGGGGAGTTAGGGCAAATTAGGTTTAATAGCCACAGAGTTGAGATTTTGCCACTGGACTTTTTAAATATCCATTCCAATTTGTTAATACAGCATAGATTAGTTTGAGGATGAATTCAGACTCCCCCGTTGAGAGTTTTACCTATGTAAAATCTCCGTAAGGTCAGAAGTTAAGTGTGCCTGGTCACCAAGGACCTTCAACCTCATGGGATGATAATACAATTTTACGGTTTAGGTTAAGAATTCGCTCAGTTATTAAGGCTCAAGGATGAACCCTGGACCCAAAGAAAACACGCCTAAAGAGTGAGAAACGTGGCTACTGTTCATATCCCAACAGCAGAGCTGCCACGGGGAAGGCAGAAGATAAAAGTAAGAAAAAGAAAACAAAAAGGCTTCCAACAGACAATTCACACATGTCACAAAAATCCACCCTCCTGTGTCTGAAGTCACACATATGTCTCTGTATTTCTATATTTAGGCTTATCTTTGCAATATCTTTGATTGTAGAAGCCATAGAGCTTTTTATTCAAACGGGCATTTGCAAACGATATGTTTCCATTTGCAACACACATCATTTCAAATCATCCAGATGCCGTGAGCTCTTGCTTAGTCCACTAATTTATGTGGCTTTGGAATCGTCAGATTAAAGCCTAATTTGACGACCAAATTTCCTTGTAAATGTAATTAGAAATACAAGGCATGAGGCAACCATACGGCAGCTCTAGCTGAGTTAAAAGTATCTACACATCCTAAAACTTTTACTCCTTTTTATTTGAATCATCCGTGTCTTATTTTAGACATGTATTTCATTGCCGTCAACAATAGAATTATTTTCATGTTGTACCGCACTCTCTTGAAAGATAGTGTCAAATCTCTGGGGCTTTTATCGAGGTTTTATGAAGAATGCCACGTGACCTCTGCAGATGGAAGAAAGCCACACGAACATTTGCAAAGCGGGTAAATATTCTGTGCTTGAGTTTGTGTGTGTGTGTGGGGGGAGGTGCCATTAGCTGATTTAGTGCATATAGGTCTATGTCTGAGAGGCTAATCTTAAAAGGAGTTAATTTTTCTCCTATGTGAAGAGTAAAATAAGCGTTCCTGATGAGCGGAGTGACCCTGGTCCAGTTGGGGGTTCAGGGACCCAGACTCCTTTCATCCTGTGGCTTTACCATCCTCAACGTGTGGCTCTCGAGGAGACCGTCCTCACATGCATCAAGCTGGTGAATGTTGCAAGAATATGATGGATAGCAAGTGGCAGGTTTTTACAGGTCAGGCTGGGAGCTGGCACGTGTCACTTCTCACATTTCATTGGCTGGAAGTCAATCACATGGGCTCGTGTAACCGCAAGGCCGGGTGGGAAATGTCATCTGGCTTCGTAGCCTGGAGAAGAGGGACATCCTTATCACTAAAGATAGCTGTGCTTATTTTTTTGTTACATCAAAGTAAATAACTTAAATTCTTTAATGAAAAAACGTTAATAGAAAATCTGAGGGTGAGCATGTCTCTAATCTGTGGGCACACCAGAATTGTAGAGCTGAGACAACGAAGCTATATATTCTGTCTCTCTTAGAAGGAATGCTCTTTAAAGAAGTGGCATGGCATGGTAGAAGAAGCAATAGACCCCGATTCAAAGAATCTGAATTGGTTTCTCCCATCTGCCACCAATTACTCGAGTGACCTTAAGCAAGTCACTTTCTGGGCTTCATTTTTTCTCATTGGCAAAATTAGATATTAGGCTAGATGACTGGTCGGGTTCCAGTCAAATGCTAAGCTTGTGATTCGCTGACTTTGTTTTGTTTTCTAATGTTATGATATATCTACAACTAGGGGAGTGCTAAATGAATATTTAGGATGTTACTTACACAGTATAGTAGAACTATTATTTTTTCTTTAATTTATAGGCTTCTGTGAGTGTTTGATAAAAGTTTTTGCCTTTTCCCCTCTGTACACCAAAGCTTTTAGAGATTTACCCTTTTCCAAGTTTCTCACTGCCTATTTTTTGTGGAACAAAGGCTAACAAAGATATCACTTTTATGGATAGATGCTCATTAAATCATTACAATTTTAGGTTTGTAAGATAAACTAGGTCATGAAGCTTAGTGGCTGTCATCTGTGAGGACAGTGAGTGAGGAATTGAACTTAGGTCTTTTCAATCCCCACCTGTCAAATTGCTTCTAGATAATAGATGGGATATTGTTTTGTTTTTATGTTTATTTTATTTTAAAATTTTTAATGTTTATTTAGTTTCGAGAGAGAGGAAGAGAGAGAGAGAGAGCACAAGTATGTGTGGGGGGGTGCAGAGAGAGAGACACACACACAGAATCCGAAGCAGGCTCCAGGCTCTGAGCTGTCAGCACAGAGCCCGACGCGGGGCTCAGACTCACTAACTGCCAGATCATGACCTGAGCTGAAGTCGGATGCTTAACTGACTGAGCCACCCAGGAGCCCCTAGTTTATTTTATTTTTGAAAGAGACAGAAAGGGCCGAAAGGAGGAGAGAGAGAGAGAAAGAAAAAAGAGAGAGAGGGAGAGAGACAGAATCCCACACAGGCTCTGTGCTGTGAGCAAAGAGCCCAATGCAGGACTGAATACCATGAACTGTGAGCTCAGAACCTGAGCAGAAACCAAGAGCCAGACACTTAACCAACTGAGCCACCCAGGCACCCCCAGTGTTAATATTGGTTAACATTCAAATGTTTCCTGAAGGCCTTTGTGTCCCCTATATCCAAAATCACCAAAGAAAACAGATTTTCACGGTAAGATTTTTACTTTTTCCCCTAATGTCTTATTTCCTTTACTTCCATGGGTATAGATGCATGCGCGCGTGCGCGTTTAAAATAACCTACATGCTCTTCTATTTCCTTCACTCTTGAGCGTATTTTTGTAGCCCTTATATTCTCAATAGGGAAATGGATTCAGATTTTTTTCAACCTAATTTTTCCAGACTTTCCTTATCCTACCCCATGTTTTACAAAAGCCTATCTTCTCATTTTAATAAATTTACGTAGGACAAGATCTGGAAATTCTCCCACTGAGTGGCAGAAGACGATATGGCAGTGTGCTTCATTTTCTTGGATCAGAGTATATAATCGTGGCCCATGGAGTTACAGCATTTTCTTTTTTGCGAGTGGGGAGAAAACAAAAAGAAAGAAAAACAACACAACACAAATGTTTAAGGACCCTGTTTCCTTTTGCAGGATAAGTATCATAATAAGAGGCCAGGGCCTCACCCTTCTCAATCCTCCTAGAGTAGCTATTTCTTTAATTCCCGCTGGGCCAAAGGGAATAACGATCTGGGCAAATACCTGGTTTCACATTATCTCTTTTCATCAGAGAACTTCAAGACACTTTACCAACACAGATTCATTCCCATCACACTTACAAGAACTAATATTGTCCTCATTTTGCTGATGGGAAAAGTGGGGCACTGAGGGTATAAGTGACAAATTCAGAGCATGTGGCGAGCAGACAATTGTACCCAGGGCTCTGGAGAGCCAGGCCCCTGCTCTAATGACTACGTAAGACTTCTTCCAAGGATGTGGCTCACATTTAAAAAAAAATATATATATATATATGTGTGTGTGTGTATATATATATGTGTGTGTGTGTGTGTGTGTGTGTGTGTGTGTATTATTTATTTTTAAGGCACAGAGAAACTGCTGAAGAGACAGAGGGATGAAAAAATTTAATAACTCTTACTTAGAAGGTTGAATGATGCATATTGTTAGAACTTGGAAAATATCACCCACCTGGAACAATCCAAGGCACCGAAAAGCTGTGAAACTATTAACAAACAGCAAAATAGGAAATGAAAAATATTCATGGGGATTTTTAAAAATAGAAATATCTTGGGCTGAGCACTAAATTTGAAAATGAACTACCCCAGCTTCTTTTAAATACACAACTTCATTGCTGATTCTCGCCAATGAAAACATATTTGGATGCTTTCAACTAGACACATTCTCTGTGCCTCTATCTCTCCATCAGTCTATTCCCAGTGTGATCTTTGTCATTTGATACCTTCATTTGAACAAGATAGGCTTGTGTATTAAGTAAAAGCCAAAATATGCCAAATGTGATGAACTGTTTCAGTTTTGAAAACATCGGCTTAGGTAAGCTTTTCAACAATAAGACATTAATAATCTTCTGCAGATGATATGAAGCAACTTTTAATGATTGATTAATAGCTCTCTGATGCAAACGGTGATAACAATGAATGTACATGTTCATTGTTGTGTAGGCAGATACAGAGATCGTGATTCAAATAAAAATTAACCTATAATTAATAAACAGGCACATGCTGAAGTCAAATATTTGTGCTTCCAGTCCCTAAAGCTAGTGAGCATATATAAAGCTTGTCAGTATTTTTAATTTTATTGAGAGAGCAGGCGTTCATAAAATGAGAGAAGGAGGACAAAAGGGTAGCTTTGTCAGGGAAGGATGTGCTTTTAAAACCTTGCCCAATAAAATCCTGCAAATAAGCAGATTTTCATAACCTCATTTGAAAAAAAAAAAAAACCTGGGGGGCTTAAAGGGAATCAGGCAATCCACCCAAAAGAGATGTTCCATTTTACTTCCCTTACTTTTTTTCTTCTCGTTCAAAAGTCTGGGTTGACAGAGCAGCTCTGAGTCCGTCTTCTGCAACGCTGGCATTTTACTCCTTTATGGTGAGAGCAGTTGGGAGAAGGTATGGTTGGGCCAGGTGACCAAGAGGAAGCACGGGGTGGTGAGGCCCATGCCAGCGAGGGGGCCCTGTAAGACTTGAGGGATGTTTATGGGATTTTTCACATCCATTTGGAAGGAGAGGATACAGAACACAGCTGTTGGAAGGATGTATAGAATTGTAAACCTTTTAGTAATTGTGTCACTGCCAAATTATATTTTCTCTTTGATTTACTCAGTTAAGCCCTACACAGTTCAGGGGAACTCAATATGTAACAGCGATAAAAATGATGGCAATTGCCAACTGGCAAAGATTCATATTGTGGTTTTTGCAAAGCAGTGGTTCTCAAAGTGTGGTCCCTCCACTAACAGTACCTGCACCTGGGAACATATTAGAAATGCAATTCCTTGGGCCTCAGCCCAGCCCTACTGAATCTGGGTGTGAGGCCCAGCAAGATATATTTTAACAAGCTTTCCAGATGACTCTGATCCACACTGAAGCTTGAGAACCAGTGTTACACAAACCAAACAGGACTCCTGGGGTAACCTGACTTTATGGGAGGGCCAAAGCAAATGGGATCTTCTTCAGAAGGTTTGAGTCTGGGGGCTGTCGTGAAGGTTCTCTACCTTCATCAGGAAGGACTCAGGCAGGGTCTTAGAACCAGGTACGCTAATTCTGAAAGGTCTTTAAATCAAATAACAATTTGTATTTTGAGGGCGTGATTCTCCCACCTTGAAATTTTCCTCCATGTACCCTCTGGGTTTAAGTGGTGGTGAGCCAGGAGCAGCTCTAGCCAACTTCCCAGAAAAACAACAAACAACAGGGTCTTTTGCAACATTTTTCTTGTTGAGCCATTAATGCGAATCCCTCCACACAAATTCCTCTCGGTTATCTTTCTAGCTGTTACTGAAACTAAAATTACGTAGGTTGGATTCCTTACCTACCATAGTAGGTTCACTGGACATGTTTGGGTTCGACAGAGGGAGGTTTAACAAATCAGATTTTATATGCTATCAGTCCTTAAAATATTAGACTATCAAACCCAATGTAAAATCTGTGTATTTTAAAAGTAGAAAATTTGTGACATAAATTAAAAATTACCCTATAAGTAATAAGCAAATATTATGTCTATTTCCCAGTTACTATATTGTCGGTGTTATCTTAGTCACTTGTGCATAAAGATGCAGAAAAAAAAGATAAATGTGACAGCACAAGGGTGACACAGAGCATGTTGGGCAGCCCGTGTGAAGCATGATCTAGAGTCCCTGCCATGCCAGGCATCAGCCTGAGGAGTGAAGGACCAAAGGTACCTTGGGAAGGGGACAGCGTGGCAGGGCAGGAGAGGCACTGGGAATCAGGGAAGTGATGTTACCAAAGGGTATGACCGTTTTGGTGCATACATGTTGCACTATAGCTCAAACTCAAAAGGAAGAAAATAGGTAAATGAAAGACAAATAGTGTGGAATAAAAAGAACTATTAATATTGAAATTTCAACCCCACAGGCCTCTTGTCGGGGGATGTCTATGTGTGCTTTGGATGGTCTTCACGCTTGTTTGGCAAGCTGTGTTTTCTTTTATCATAGCACTGATTACCTTATATTATAAATATCTGTTTATTTACCTTTGTCCTCCACTGGACTCTGAACTCGTAGAGCACAAGGGCTCACTAGTTCTCTCCCCTTACCCTCCCTTCCTTTTTTCATTGCCCTAGCATCTATAGTGTCTGATACAGATTAGGTAATCAATAAATGTTTTTGAATGAATGAATGAATGAATGAATGCACAATTATAACCTGAGTAAATCTAGCTGCTAAAGTTGGCAATAGACAGACAAGAGACGTCTCTGGTCCCATCACAGGACAGCATGGCTCTAGGCTCTAGGTGCAACCGTGAGGAAAAGGTGTCTCTGAGAAGGACAGAGGCCAGTTATAGAAACCAAAAAGAGAATTAGTTCTCGTAGGAGCTCAGTTCCAGAAATGGCATCTTGTTTGGTGTATTAGGACTTGTCAGAAAGTAGTGGGGCTCAGCTCACACAGACATGGGACCTGGTGGGAGGAGGCAAAGGGTCAGGAAAACAAAAACAAAACCAGAAATCTTCTCTTTTCCTTAGGTACCTAGTAGATTTTATAGAGAAGCTAGGTTTAAGTCAGGATGGTTTAGCGGAGTCACAAAGGAACTTGGGGAAAGATGCCCTCAGTCCATGGACAGACTAGTCTCAGAGGGACAGTCACAAGGAATCTAGAACAGAAAGCCTCTAAAAAAACATTTTAGTTGAAGCTGAGTCTATGTGTGTGCTATTCACCTATTAGTTATTCACCTCAATAATGCTGGTTCTTTAAGAAATAGTCCTGCTTATAACATATTTTATTATATTACAAACAACTGGCCCAAGAATTAACATTGGCTTTGAGTAGGAATGACTTGAATATGATAGGAAATTATCGAGTGCTTGTTGAAAGAATAAATGAATCAGGACAAAGGCTATGTGTCACAAGTCATTAGGAAGAGTCCAATAATCTTAGGGTGGGAGTCTGTTTTATCACCAGTGGCCCTAAATGCGCCAGGTGACTAAGCAAGAGAAAACAAACACTAAAAGCAGGGGCTTTTGACTAGTACAAGGAGACACTTCTTCAACCACTAGTTTCATAAGACATAGAAACTGGCTGCTAAGAGAGATGATGCCTACCATCTACAAATATTTTAAAGAAAAGACCTCATCAATTCTGAAGAGGTTTTTGTTTTTTGTTTTTTGTTTTTCTCTCTTCCTAGCCTGGAGACAGGGCTTAGGTGGACTCCATCTAGAATCTAGACAGTTTCTCACAACTTCTCAGAGCACTCTGTGATTCATTCCATGGTTTTTGTCACTCACCTCTTTCCCCACAACTGCACCTTTATTTCTTGTTCTTTCTCTTCTCCCCCTTCTCAATATTGGCCGTGTCTCTGACCTTCCTGTTTCTTTCACATCAATATTCTTTCTTAACATGTGTCTCCAGACTCTTCTTCCTTGGCAACTGTTTTGGGAAATGTGGCAACTGGGCCCGCTGTGTTCCAATACCAGGTCCGGCCTCAGCTCACTGACGGAGCTTGTGAAATGTGTTTCAAACGACCTGCTCAGCCTGGGACTGGAGGACAACCCTGGATGTGGCTCCGGCAGGTGCAGCCTAGAGGGAACTGGCGACAAAGGAGGCAGCCTGCTCTAACCAGCTAGGGAAGGCCACACCCAACATGGCGGCTACCCTAGAAGGGGACACTTACCAACTCAGACAATCACTGGAGGCAAAACAGCTGCTTCTTTTGTTTGCATGCATAAGTATAATTCCCACAGTTGAGCAACAGAAACCCAAGGGAGCACCTGGGCAGCAAGGGATGCTGGTTTCAGTGTTATTCATTCTCCATTGATGCCCATGGGCCTTTTCTGCTGTCACTCTCCTCCCTTAAAAATCTGATGCCAACAATGTAAATTGGTGCAGCCACTATGGAAGACAGTGGAGGATCTGGGGTTCTGATATACGTCATGATGACTATAGTTAACAATACTGTACTTAAAAGTTGTTAAGACAATAACCCTTCAAAGTTGCCACCATACACACCTACATAAAGGTAACTAAGTGAGGTGATAAATGTGTTAACTAATCTTTTTGTGGTAATCATTTTGCACATATAGGCATGTGCACATATAGATCACGTTGTACACCTTCAACTTATACAATGTTATGTGTGAGTTATATCTCAATAAATCTGGGAAGAAAAAAAGAATTCAGTGCCTTCCTGTTTCCTTGGACACATCAGACCTACTTTTGTCCCCATCACTTTGTCTTTTCCTCTTGGATCAGTACCTCCTGTCCTGGTTGCCTCCAACGTCACTCCTCCCTTGCTGTCATCTACTCTCACAGTGCATCCCTGTCTCTGCAGTGCTTCTCCTCAGGGGAGTTTCTTTGAGAACTGGGGTTTTGAACCTTTTATTTTTGTGTTCCCTACACCATCCGGAACCTGGACACAGAAGTTCCCCAATAAGTGTTAAATCTGAGTTTATTGAAATTACATCGCTGTCCTATCCCCAGCGTTCATCTCCTCCCTCACTCTTTCTGAGATGTACTAGAAGGAGAACCGGCCACACAGTCAGGACATGGCGGTGACCCTGGCCCCACAGTTATTTTCTGTGAACCCTTGAGCAAGTTATTTCACTTTTCTGAAATCAGGTCTCTCACTGCAACACAAGAAGTACAGCAGTTTTCTGTTTTATATCTCATAATATTTGTTAGGATTAAATGAGAGGATGTGGCTGAAAGGGTCTTATGAATTAGAAAATGCTCTATATTTAGAGCACTTCTTATGGTAAAATCTGAGCTAATGACCGACAATCGCTTAAAATATTACTTTTCTCAGATAACTTGCATGCTTGCACTATGAGAGAGGACATCATTTCTAAAACCTAATTCTGTTCAGCGAGGAATTATTCAATGTCTATTATGTGTCTAGCAATTTCGTACACACTGTGGAGGTTTCAAGAGAGGTGTAAGAGATGAATACTTTCTGAGAAATTATGACATAATTAGAGGGTACACGTGACTCTGATGAGCTGCCTACGTGGGGTTTAATACCTGGTTCTGAGACCTTGGAACTAGACTTCTCAAACCAGTAAAAATACAAAGGAAAACAAATCAGGGCCAGCGGAGACCCACCAAGTTTTGACTTGTCTCATGGATTCAATAGTTTTGCGATGATATTTGGAATTTGTACGCAACAGAGGCAAAACTCTACCATCAGGAAAAATCTATGAAAAGCTAAAACTTGACTTATTTGAGCTTTGTGAAAGACATAAGATGTGGACTGATTTTCACACTTCACTTGGAGCCACTCTGTGTTTCGTTATGGACCAGGAAGGGGGCGCCCCACTGAGCAAACAGAGCAGCTGCCTGGGAGGCAGCCCCCTTGCTCGCTGATTGCTTTTTGTGAAGTCTCTTTGAGACTGCACAAGGCCTTGGACTTTTCTAGCTCCTTTAACTCTTCCTAAACCAGAATCTCTTTGGTGCCAGTGGCTCTGGTAGCCACTGGCCACCTGCGGCCATTTAAATTTAAATTTAAATCAATTTAAATGAAATTAAACTAAAAACGTAATTCTTTAGCTGTGCTAGCCACATTTCAAATGCCTACTGGCCACCTGTGGCAAATTGCGATACTACCAAATGGTGCAGATTTAGACCATATCCAGCATCGCAGAAAGTTCCACTGGATAGTGTTAGACTACATGACCCCAACATTTAAAAAGATTTTACATTCCAGGATTTTTGTGGTTACATGTAGGTTACATGCTTAGCTGCTGAGTCACAGTGTGGTCTAACCCATAGCGAAGATTTTTAATTGCCTCTTAAATTCGAAGAGTGATGTTAAATCTTATTTAACTCTGACGGATGGCAAAGATACCAATTACTGCCTAAGAGGTATTATGATTTTACTGTAAATGCTATGTAGTTTGGTTAAACCAAAGTCTCATATTCAGCCTTCTGTATCATTCTAAAAGGTTTTTCTCCATTTGAATATCCACCTTTTCTAATCCATACAGGTATTGCTTTCTTCCTTTCTTTCTCTCTTTCTTTCTTTCCCTTTTTCTTTCTTTCTTTCTTTCTTTCTTTCTTTCTTTCTTTCTTTCTTCTTTCTCTTTTTTTCTTTTTTTGTCTCTTTTTCTCTTTTTCTTTCTTTTTTTCTTTCTCTCTCTCTTTCTTTCTTTCTCTCTTTCCTTTTTTGGTCTGAGATTAATCTTTTAACATTTTCACAATCTTATGGGAAAAACTAATCTAAATGATAAGTAGGTTCTTTTTGCTTCTTCAATCTACCATAAAATTGCCAATGTGTTGTTAAAACCACTATTTTTATAGAACTTGTGTAAACACTGTTTTGGACTCCATCTGTTGAATCGGTCCCAGCCGCTAACAAGTATTGTTGTGAGATGTGCCGTCATCGGTGATGTGGATGGGGTACAAACTGAGATGGCTTGGCAACACGCAGTGCCACATAAATTAAGCCCATTGTTGTTGTCATTAAAGGGAAGCACCAATGCCATTTCAACTCTGTGCAAAGTGGAAGATGGGGAGAAAGTACCCAGCATTTGCTTTCTGAATCTGAAAGAATAAAATCATAAAAAAATACTAAAGCGATGGCCAATTTCCAAGATATTAAGACAAAATAAAAGGTAGAAGTAGGAGAGAGGGAGAAAGAAAACTCAGTGGTCCCTACAAATGACCCAATAAACTCTATTACTGAAAGAGATGACAATTTCTGAACATCGACGCCCATCCACTCCGTATTCTTTCCTAAACTTTCTCTTTCTCTGAGCAAGCAGAGTTAGCAAGGAGGAGCCGACAGCATTTTGTTCCACACCATGAAGTAAACATAAAAAAACAAGTAGACTCTGAATATACCTGGTTGCTATAAACATGCAGCAGTACTGGCCAACAGAATTGGCAAGAATGTTTGCCAAGAACCTGTGACATAATCCATCCCGGCTTCACAAACTCACAGACTCTGACCTCCACGTCTGCTCAGACTCTGCTTCTTGTCAGTGAGGCGCTGTTGTCGGTGTTCCCATATTGCCCACGTGCTACGCTTAGAGCAGAGAAAGTCTGCCCCTGCAGTGGGCTTGTGTCAACATTTTTATTGCAAATTCCCATTTTCTGATCATTAAAAAGCTTTCGGCACAGAAGTAGCTTTGCGAGAGTTCAAGCTTTGAAAGGATTCATTTAATGGCTTAAAAATAACACTTGGGCCACACCCATAATTTAAAATGGTTTAGCTGGCTTCGGGGCCTGGGCTTTTTCAAAATGCGTAAACTTAAAATATGAAGGGACTCAGGACTTGGAGCAGTTCCAAAGATTGGTTTTTAGTGTTCGGTGAGCTGGAATGAGGTTCCTTAATGGTAAGCTTTACTTGCAGAGATGAAATTGTAGGATCAATTTAGTTGGAATGTTGTCTAGCTTCAGCTGAAAAGGGGTCTCAATCAATTTCTCACAAGGTTATGAGGGAAGAAGGGTTGGGCTTAGGACGGGCTACATAATTTGGGGAGCCCAATGCAAAGTGAAAATGTGGGGCCCCATGTCCAAAACTATTAGGAATTTTCAAGACGGTGACAGCAGAGTATGAAGCCAAGAGCAGAGCCCTTCCAAGTATGGGGTCCTGTACTACCACAAAGGTTGTTTGTCCGTGAAGCTGGTCCCAGCGGGGCCCTCTCTTGATATTCTCTTCTTCTTTGTACTCTTTCCTCCTTCCCTCCCTTTCTCCCTCCTTCCTTCTTCCTTCCCTTCTCTCTCTCCCTCCTTCCCTCCCTTCCTTCTTTTCTTCCTTCCTTCCTCCCTACCTCTCCCTCTCTTTCTCCTCTCGCTCCCTCTCTTCCTTCCCTCTTTTGTCCTTCCTTCCTTCCTTCCTTCCTTCCTTCCTTCCTTCCTCCCATCTTTCCTTCTCTCTTTCTCTCTCCCTCCCTCCTTTCCTTCTTTCTTTTCTTCCTTCCTTCCCTTCCTATCTCTCTCTCTTTCTTTCTCTTCCCTTCCTTCCCTCTCTTGTCTTTCCTTCTTTCCTTCCTCCCTCTCCCTTCCTTCTTTCCTTCCTTCCTTCCATGTACACAAGGTATACTAAGGATTTTGCTCTTACTAAAGCACTATTAGTGGGCAAAATCAGCTCAGGTATAATTTACATGTGCACACTGTTATTTTTACAGGTTCTGTCTTACTTCTTTTATAAGATGCAGATATTCCCAACTTTTCTTCTAACAGCTGTTTAAGAATAACCATTAAAAAAAAGAGATAGTTTCGTAAAACTGGTAAAACATTTTCATACCTATTTTCAAGGTATTTTCAAGTGTGATCTTTAAAATAATCTCATGAGGTCATTAAACTAACTAAACCCATTTTTCAGATGGGTTCCACCTTCAGAGGAACTGAGGCTTTGTTGTAATAGTGATTTACATAGCTTACTGGATCTTTCTTGGTAGAAGCAGGATCAGAATGTCAGTCTTTTGGCAACTTAATCCTATTTTGAGCAAAAGGGTGCCAGACATCACAAAGCTTAACACCAAAAGGAAGGAGCCCTTGGACCAAGAAATAGTGGAAAAATTATGAAATGAGCTTGTTTTCCATAATTCTGGGATTGGACCAAACTAACTCCCTGCAAACTTTAAACAATCATGTTTTTATGAAACTTGTCCTGTCTCTGGAGATCAGTCCTACAGCCTGACTGAATCCATGTGATATGAGGTTGTGCTATAACTGGGCCTGTTTACAATTTGGTGAACAAAGATGGTAGGGGCTAGCCATGGACTCCTGTTGAATACCAGGGAAAACTTCAGGGAAAACTAGATAATAGAGATTTAAGGTGTGAGGCTCATATTTGTTTCCTGAAATATTGTGGGCCCTGCACTTCTCAGTGCATTCCATGGGCCATTAATAATATGTTACTTAGGAAAAAAAAAGAAGAAGCTCTTTTTGGTCAATTAAATTTAGGGAAACAATGACTTTGACAAAGTTAAACAGCTTCCTAACTGCAGGACATCTCAAACCTTTAATGAGCCACTATGATTTGTGACTTATTCAAGAGAGAATGAAGCTTTCCAAACTTACTTGACCATAGACCACCTTTCTTTCTTTCTTTCTTTCTTTCTTTCTTTCTTTCTTTCTTTCTTTTTCTTTCTTTCTTTCTTCTTTCTAGGAATCTCAAAGGGCTAGGGTTCTACAGAGCACACTTTGGTTTTTTGTTTTTAATTTTTTTTTTAATGTTTATTTATTTTTGAGAGAGAGAGAGACAGACAGAGCGCAAGCGGGGAAAGGGCCGAGAGAAGGAGAGACACAGAATCTGAAGCAGGCTCCAGGCTCTGAGCTGTCAGCACAGAGCCCAACTCGGGGCTCGAACTCATGAACCGCGAGATCATGACCTGAGCTGAAGTCAGATGCTTAACTGACTGAGCCACCCAGGTGCCCCTACAGAGCACACTTTGTGAAGTGAGGCCTTGGATTAAAGAACCAGCATTATTGATGATAGTCTTGGAGTGGCAGAATTGTGGTCCTCAAAGAATATGTCTATCTGCAACCTCAGAATGTGACCTTGTTGGAATGAAGGCTCAAATATAGATGAAACTAAGGGAAGGATCTTGAAAGGAAATTATTTTGGACTTAGAATGGGTCCTAAGTCCAATGATTAGTGTTCTTATGGGAGAAAGGAAAGGGAGATCTGAAAAACAGAGACACACAGAAGGCCACATGAAGGCAGAAGTAGAGACCAGAGTCACGTTGCCACAAGACGTAAATGGCAGGAGCCAACAGAAGCTGGAAGAGGCAAGGAAGGGGTCTCTGCCAGAGCCTCTGGAACTGATTCTTATTACAGGCCTAGGAAACTAATTCAGGACCTACTAGTAAAACAGAGCTGAGCATGCGCTCCATCTAGGTATATGGAACTATGAGTGGCCTGACAAATTTGGAAATGCAAGCTTGTTGTCAGGCAAGAAGCTAGCCTAGAGCTCAGCAGTCCTTGCTGGGACCACTTGGTGGTGGGGGGAATGGGAAGTTGCTTGCGAGAGAGTTAAGACTTCGGGAAGTTGAAGTGAATGAGCCCCGCAGAAAAGGCCAAAGCCATCAGAAGTGGAAAGTTGTGGAAAGGGAAATGACACGATGGGACAAAGAGTCATTGGTGGGCTCCTAACAATGTCACTCCTGTCCTAAGGGGATTCTCCCACGGGTCTCCAAGTTGCCTGTGGGGTGAGAACCCTAAATGCTCTCAACTGTCTCACCCCTGCCTCCTGGCTCTCACATAAGACTGGGAAAATTTCCAAGCTTGCTTTGTGTTCTGACCCTCTAAGCATGCTCGTGGTTTGTTCTCTTTGCTCTTAGTTGAAGAGGGCATTTCTTTTCTTTGTCTCTCTGCAGCCTTTCCCCCACTTTGTTGCCTTAGTCATTTATTTCTGACCTATAATTGGGCAGCATCATAAGGGCTTCCTTTGACTCAGAGCAAGGAGGAGTTGTGTTAAATAAACTAAACTAGTCTCTAATTACTTGCATGCTTATTGTGTATTAGCAGAAGTGGCTAACATGTCAAAGAAGCTTTTGCTCAATGGCTTTCACTCTGGAGGTTTAGAGGTTATGGCGGCCCGGGAGGGCACTTGAGTTGCACTGGGTTTTGTGACTGTTGTTAACACAAAATAATGCAAGTGGAAGGCTACAACTCATGCACTCATGGCCCTCCTATTCTAGAAACTCAAAATAGTGAATCTAACTGGACCCACCCTTCTCGGATGGTGATAGACGTTATGGCCAGGACTTCCAGAAACCCACTCATCCAATTGCTTCCAGGAATTACCTGATGCTTGCTTGCCTTCTGAGGGCCCGTCTAGAGTCCCCTTCCTCTGTCCCACCAGTAGGGGGCATCGTGGCAGGGACAAAAGTGGAGAGAGAAGTGAGGTTGAGAGTTCTGGACTCCTGCTTGCTGGTCTGTCCTTTGCTCCTACCAACAAGAAAGACAACTGAAAGGGAGACTGGTGCCAAAATAATTTCTTGGTGCCATTGCAAACAGCCGTGTGGCTGGGGGTGGAGAAGTGGTTCAGAGGTGGTGAAAAGGGACTCCTAGAAATTTCCCCCCGTGTGACTGATCCATAAATTTTGGAAACCTTGGTGATCACCCCTATTAAAAAGGCAAAAATATGGGCCACAAAGAGGTTATTCCAAGTTCATCTGGAGACACCGGGGCAGTGCTGGAAAATAAACTTCTGACTCCTGATTCCTGTCCTACAGTGCCGTTCCTGGATGAACCGTTACCCCTAGCCCATCACCCCACCAATAAATATAAGCAGATGGATCCACGTCCCAAATTCCTTTGCCTGCTCCTCCTGCTTTAACTAGATGTCCATCCCACGCTGGAGCGCAGGACAAGTATGTCAGGCGGTGGAAGCTTTCGGGGACTTTGTGCAAGAAAGCAAGGAAGCCAAACCCAATAGGTAGTAGAAAAAGACCAGAGAAACGTCTGGAAAAAATACCAGAGTGCATGATTATGATAACAACTCCCAGAAAGGTCTCAGCTTAAGATTTCTAGGGATTCTCTTTTCCTTATCTGTCGTACACCCCTTCCCCCTCAAAAAGCAAGGCAGACCTCTTGGCCCTGGCGTCTCTCCCAAACCAAGGGCAACTCCCAGCCCTCTGCGTCATTAAAAATGATGACTACTTTATAAATCTTTCTAGAGTCACTTTCTTATTTTTAATATTTATTTGCTTCCAACATGCAGGGACCATAGACTTTCTTCTAATGATTTAGGATTGAATAATTAGCTGGCAGACCTATCTGAAAACAGATACCCTTAAGATGCAGTTCCTTTCTTTGATAAATGGTCGGGAGAACCTGCTCCAGGCTGTTTTTAAGCAAGCCAACCCCTGTTTAGGAGGTTCAAAACACATCCTTTGCCCTCCTCAGTCAGCGCTTGTTAAAACCCTGCCACGGTGAAGCTGCCCATATTTAGATCAAACATCCAAGTAAAAATCTGAAGGAATGGAGGCTAATTCGAGAATGTAAGATCCATTAAACTATGCAAGTATGCATGAACTGGAAAAAGTGGATCCCATACATAGCGCTATAGCCCTTAGCTGTTAGCAGGTGTGAGTCAGTCAGTTGTACAATTCATTTGTCTACCTAATTGCACTGAAGATAGGCTTTTACTTTGCCTATAACATCTCTAATGAGTAGGTTTTCAGTTCGATCTAACTAATTAATTCTTGTTAACTTCCTTTGCATTGCTGTTCTTTTAATTTAACCAGAGACAGCCCAGAGTTGCTACTAGTGTTTAGTCTCAACTAGATTACCCCTATTCATTAAGGGCTGTAATTGTTGGTCATACCCTTCCAAGCGGTCATTACAACCTCTGGCTTGCATATTGAATAACAGCAATTTCCTGACTCCAACAGACTCTTGTGTGAGGGAGGAGAAAATGCTAATAAAGAAAGAATAAATGATTCTCGACTCCATTCAGGGCTGTGTAGATTTCTTTTGCAGCAGAAATTGTACCGAGGTGGTAAAACGGGCTTCTTGTAGGCCCCCTACCTCCACCCTGAGCGAAAACAATAAGAACCAAGTGAAGCATTCCCTGCTACTGTGATTACAGCATCCGTAAAAGTGATTATATGGCTGCTGTAATCAACTTCAATGAAAGCTGCCTGTTAGAGCTTCAATAATTACTCATTTCTGTTAACAGCTTGCTTTCAGTTTAGCACTTTGAGGCCAAGGCGGGGGGGTACTAGGGGCATTTTAATAAAGGATCCCACTCACGTGATATTTTTGGGGGGTAAGTGCTTGTGTGTGGGCAAAAAAAAATGCACATGTAAGTTTTTTGTCCCTTTCTCAATAGCAGCCCCCTTTCATTTTAAGCTTAGATTCTATTTAACCAGCAAAAGCACAAGTTCATACAGGGTTCAATCATGTACTGAATGTTTACTGAAGGAGACACAATAGTTTAAATAAAGTGGTGGTTTTAAATATTTTACCCATTTCTTTAAACAAATTGCCAATCCTTAAAGTCTGTGCTAAACACATTTCAAAAGCAAAATACCACAAGGATCTTTCAATAAAACCTCTCCATGAAGTGTTTCACTGACTCTCCTACACTCTCCCCCGTCTTCCCTTGCTTGAGATGTATTTTATTATTTATTTTCTGGGAGATGGCACGTTTGGGAGCATCAAGTTGGTTCTCACTGTCTTCAAATAATTGTTCTAAGTGCCTTCATCGGAGGAAATAAAGTAAAAGAAAAGATTATTCTAAGCCTAGTGACATCATTCACTTGGGCAGGCAAATTTTGGAGGTTCTGGGCAAAGTATGATTTGGTGGACAGGGAAGTGTGTCAACCCCCCCCCCCCCCCCCATCATGAGCTGTATGCCTCCCTCAGGTCACACTTCCGGCATTTCTAAAAAACAAGTTGCGTGATTGTGATATTCCCTAAACCAAAACAATAGAGACCTTGTTTTGATCAAAGACGAAAAGCAAGTTTTTGTCTCCTAAAGTACACAAGTTCTTTGAGTTTGGTTATTGTCCAGTAAATCTACTCTCCTCCTCCCAGACCATCCCTCAAAAACAGGCAATATGGAAAACCTTATGAGAAAGTTGGCTCCTATGATATTTCCCTACCTCCAAAGTTCAGATAATTTGCGACATCCTCAAAATCAAAATTCGGATGCAGTGTCATACCAAAACTAAACTTTTTTTTTTTCTCCACAACAAACAAAATCTAAAATGTATCAAATTCAAATTCTGGTGTGTTAAAAAAATTGCTTATAAAAAAATCCACTACAGTTTAGTGTTTATATTTCTGAAATGATTAAAAGATAAGTGAGGGAAGTCTTAATTTTTCGAAAACTGTGTGATGAAAATATCATTAAAGTGCCTTAATGAAACCAAGAAAATTGTGTTTTATCAGTAGTAATAGTTCTATTGACTTTGACTTTACTCATTTTCTTTTTTAAATTATTTTTTAATTTATTTATTTTGAGAGAGAAAGAGAGAGCATGAGTTGGGGGTGGGGGGTGGGCAGAGACAGAGGAAGACAGAGAATCCCAAGCAGGCTCTGTGCTGACAGCACCCAAAGCAGGGTTGGAACCCATGAACTGTGAGATCATGACCTGAGCCGAAACCCAGAGTTGGACACTTAACTGATTGAGCTGCCCAAGTGCCCCAATTTTTACTTATTTTCTTTGAAGGGCTCAAAGTTCACCTATTTCAAGATTTCACTGCATTGTCATATACAGCGCGAAGCAAGAAGACAGCTCATCTAGGAAATAAACATTCTTCAGCAGTGCATGTGATGATGCTCAGCATATGAACAGATTCCACATTTCTGAGACTTACTGATTTAATAGAGTAAGGGAACATGTTTTCATCCATCTTTTGTCACTGTTCCATTGGTCCAAATGGACTTCCATCTAAATTATGTCTTCCTGGAGGACACATCTCCCTCTTTTCCCTCACATCACCCTCAAGTTTTGTTTCAGAGTGAAGCATCCTCCATTGGCTCATGTATGGATGCTCA
Source organism: Felis catus (assembly GCF_018350175.1). Lineage (NCBI taxonomy): Eukaryota > Metazoa > Chordata > Mammalia > Carnivora > Felidae > Felis > Felis catus. The sequence goes on from NC_058375.1 coordinate 73,977,094, forward strand.
CAACCCAGTTGTTATTTCTATTGAAGTCAGACTGTTTACCGAAGATAGGGCTTGGGTGGGGAGTGTGGGTGGGCTAGGGGCTGGGACCCTGGGCGGAGGGAGTGGAGTGGCCAGGAAGATTTTCCCAGTGGATGTTCAAGGATGATGTTTCAACAGCACTCCTACATCTCTATCATCAGAAAGGGTACAGGACTCAAAGAAAACAAGTTTATAGCGCTGATCCTTTCTTTCTTTCTTTCCTTCCATATTGCCAAGCCATGATTGTCTCATTGTGACTTGGATTGTTCTATCATATTCTCCATTAGACATTTTTCTGTACTTTTATGAAGAGGGAAAGATGAAACTACATATTTAGAATTCAAAAATAAATAGAGCAGTTCTTCTTTACATAATTTTTTTTGAGAAACTAGAATGTAACTATTAATGGAGCTTTAAGATGATTTTAATTTATATTTATCTATGTCAAGTTACAACTCACACATGATATAGAGAAATTAGATTTTTGATTAGCAGCTCTATAAAATTCACTATATGTGAAATAGAAGACAATCAGTGTCTTTTAAAGGATTTGAGGGGAATTACTTTTGGCTTCTGTTTAAGACAGCCACATTCTACCAAAATCTCAGGGAGTTGCCTCCAGCATATACAAGTTAAGTTTATGCCATACAGGCTCAGAAACTTAACATGCCGTGTTCTGCAAAATGTTGTATTCTCTCAGTGAGAAAAGAGATAAGAAGAGCAAGCCTTTAAAGTCAAAAGCAAGCAGAGGTTTCCCTGGGTGGTTGTTCCAACAAGATTTTTAGGCCATAGTTGGGTCTTTTAGTTTCTAGTTTAGTGTTTGTTCTGGTTTCTAAACTCCAGTGCATCCGTCTCCCTTTGTTTATGTGATATAGTACCCCCCTCAGCCAGGTGTCTCCAATAAACAGCCATATTTGACAGGATTTGGGTCTTTCAAGCCAGGGAATCAAGGAAGACAAGTAAACTGGTGATGTTCTGACATAGTGTATTCTTAGGATAGGAAGATTGGCTTTAAATCTTTTAGCAGAGGAGACGATTAAGAAGGGCATGTTTGGTAGGTATTGAGAGACAGTGGTATGTTAGTGGTGTAGCTTCTGGCTACCTTATCAAATTACAACATTAGATAAGCCTCTGGCTCCAAATCACACACTCCACCAAATACCAGGATTCCCTGGTTGTTGGGAGCTGGGCATGGGGAAGAAAGTCTACAAAGATTTCAAGAGTGAGAATATTCACAATTTGTCATTTCACTTGCAAACCAACAGCACTGGAGTTAAATAGTTGGTATAAATATATTTTTGATATCTTTTTAATCTTTATTGTTGCCCCAAGAATTGGTGAACTACAGGACGCTCCCAATTTGGAACACCTATCACAATGCCTTGTGCTTCTAAAACACTTTCAATAAATATTTGTTTCATTTGGTGTTGTTGATTTTTTTTTACATTAATCACAATACCTAGTTTTGAAAGAATTATCTTATATGAATTTTTGTTTCTACTAGAACCCCTAAACTTTTCAAGAGAAGGAGGTAGAGTTTAAAATAAGTTCCCTTTGGTTTCAGATGGGCAGAAGGGTCCAGGGCTTCACCAATGTATAGAAAAAATGACAAGTATCTCTTAGAAAGCTAGACTTTGTTTTAACATTACTTATCTAATTTTTAACATGGCATCCTTGAGTATCCCGAACTGCTCTTATATTAATGGCCCTAACATTTTGTCCAAAAATCCTTAAAAAACTATTACATCACATCTACTTCATGAAAAAAAAAATTCTTTCGCTAACATATCATATTATGAGACTTTCTCAACACTTCAAGATGTTGCTTTTATAACTGAAGCTTAAGGTTGAGATTTAATGGTAAAGAGTATATGAATACATCGATCGTTGATGATATTGATGGTGTAACTGTGGCAAAGGGGACATGCTCATATCCCACTGGGAAGTGTACAACCTCTTTGGAGGGTAATTAGGTGGAATCTATCAAAATTTTTAAAAATGCCTAGTTTTGAACCAACAATACCCCCTCTAAAAATTATTTAGCAAAAATATTTGTACAAGTATATAAGAAAATGTGTACAAGGATGTTTCTTGTAGCATTACTTGTATTGCAAAAAAAAAAAAATTGGAAAACAAATTGGAGATAAGCCAAATGTTCATTAACGAGGAGAAAAGGTAAATAAATTACGGTACAGCCATGGGACACAATGCAACCATGAAAATGAATGAGAATGACATGGAAAGATGTCCACAGTATACTGCCAAGTGTAAAAAAGCAAGTTGGTGAACAACATGCACAGTTGTTTTCCACGGTTAGTTTAAAATATACATATTTTAAGGGTCTAGAGGAACACAAACTTACCTTTACAGTGATACTTGGGGGGTGGGTATGAAGGGTCTGGGAAGCCAATTGTACTTTTGACTTCACATCATTTTGTGCTGAACAATTTTGATTTAATTTTGTTTAATGAGTAAATGCTACTTACCATTAAAAACATAATTTATCTTTCAGGACTGAATGAATAAATTCATGGGAAACTGCCATTTTAAAATGTCTAGTATCATTATCCATAGGACATTCTATTTTAAATAATGAAAATATTAGCTAATTACTAACATAAAGGACATTCAGATTATTGGATTCTGGATTAAAATGAGAAATGTAAAACATTGGAATATCAGAAGAGAGCCCATCTAAAATGCCCATCTAGAAAATGGGTTTTTATAATGATTTATCAATCAATTATGCAGCTAGATTGGTTCTTGGGGTTAAACAAGCAGAAATTCACTTAGGTCAGCTTTTGAAAAAGGGTTTATTTGGGGGATTAACATAGACTATAATTTAAACTGAAATTTTAGGAATTGAGGAGTTTCTGGAGTCAGGTTTCTATCCTCTGTGTCAATATGCTTTTGTTTGTAAGTAAAAAAAAAAAAGCCAATCAAAGAGGCTTAAACAATAAAGGAGACTGAGTAGTTTAGATTAAAGAAAGAAAGAAAGAAAGAAAGAAAGAAAGAAAGAAAGAAAGGCAGATCTAAGCTTCATACAAGGCTTGATTCGGTAGCTTCAAAATACCACTGAAGGCCCAGTGCCTTTTTGTCTCTGTGTCGCTGCTATTCTTTCCATGATGTCAGCTTTTGTCGGTTGACCAACTTTGATTCCAAAATGGTTACTTGTGACTCTTGGAAATACTCCTTTCTTATTTTTAGCTGAGAGGAGAGAGAGGGATTCTCTTCTAGCATTTATAACAGAAGTCCTAATATATACCATGATGGCTTGGACCACATTCCTACCTCTAAACTAATCACTGTGTCTGGTTAATAGCTTGTTGGCTTAGCCTGGGTCACCGTTTTAATCTGATAGCATGGATGGAGTCACATGCTCAAGATCACATAGTTGTCCAAATGAAAATGGGGTTGCTAAGGAGAGAGTCAATGTGGGAAGACAACCTGGAAGTGTTCATTGTGGTCTCCCAAAGCTTATCTGCCTCTCCTAGCCCATCTGCTCCATTCTCTTGTCTCCCCTGACCTGTTTCTCCTGTTTACCATATTTTCCTTCCTCCATAACTTCAATTTATACTTGGCAGTCATGACCTCTCTCTGCTTAGTACCCCCACTTGCACCTGTAATATTGTGACTTTTCAGTGTCAGTTTCCATAGTGCTGGGCAATTATTGTTACCTTTCTCAATGCATGTCTCAAAGTGGAAATTCTGATTGGCCCAGTTCATCTTTTAAACCAGGCTACATGTATTGACTAGCTTGCAGGCTGGTTGTTTTGAGTCAGGCATCCATCCCTGGTCTAGTGATCTGTAAATGAGGGGTGGAGTTTGGATAGTCCAGTTACATGGTCCAACTCAAGGCCACTTGAGTAAGAGGGACCAGGGACAGAGTGCTTCCTGTGGCTGGGAGTTCAAGGGAGGCACATGGACTCAAAGGTTGAGCAATAAAAGACTGTACTTCTTCTTATGGGACTTCTGCTACATATATATATTTTAAAAGCAGCCAAATTTTACGTGAAAAAATATTGTTTCACTCTTTGTGAGTGTCTCCTATGGCCTGTATTATATTTGTGTACAAATTGGGACTTACCTTTGTCTTTTGAAAGCTGAGTAGATTTGGGGAAACAGGCAGAAGTTATTTGGAGCCATTTCTGATTAAAGGTAATAAAGATAGGTATTATAAATTTGTCAAAACTGAGGTGTGACCATAAAAAAGAGAGGTAAATTATCTTTTGTGATTCATAAACTGACCCTGAAGGCAATTCCAAGAGGGGTTTTAAAAGTGTTTTGAGCAATAAGAGCACATTAAATACTTGTATTATCCTCCTGAGGTGATTGCTTCATTTGAAGGACAAAATTCAGGTATTTGTTCAGGTTGGTGAGCGCAGGTGTGTGTGTGTGTGTGTGTGTGTGTGTGTGTGTGTGTCTTACTACATGATTAATCTTCATGTCATAGAAATGAGGGAAACACAGATCTGAATCTAAGTTCAGGAAGTTCTGATACTAGGCAGGAAGTTCTGATACTCACTGATACTCACTAGGAAGTTCTGATACTCACTAGGCAGGCCCCGGTACAGTGGCATTGGGTGTTCAAAGCTGTGATGCATTCCAGTTTGATCCTATGTGATTGGTAAATATCAATAAATAGTTGACAAATATTTTTAATATCATCCCTGGCTGGGTCTTCTACCATCAACAATGAACTCCCCTGCAGTAAAGGGAAGGCTGATGACTATTTTGTAGGACACTTAAACACCACAGGAAAACTCAAAGGCATGAGTAAGGTCATGACTAATCCAGAAAAGGTATGCAGAAGTGAATCCAGATCCCTTGTGTTTGTTCTCTAGCCCCCAGTATTGATATATTCAATATGCTTCCGGAGGATGTTGGTTATTTAATATGCTTCCAGAAGATGTTGGACTTCTTAAGAATTAACAATTAAAAACATTTGAGGACAACAGTGTAACCAGCATGGCTTCCACAAGTGGACAATCAATGAGTGTGCACTCTTCGCTGAGTTCTTCCTACAGAGGCCTAGGGATGTGCAAAGTGCAGTATTACCCCCAAGGAGCTTACCATCAGGGAGTGGGGATGTTTCACTTTCGGTGAGCCGCGTAGAGGAGAACTGGTTATTCGCCACAGTTACCTAGAATGATGCTTTCTTCCTCATGCACTGACGCCCATTCCCTCATGCATTCCCTTTTATTTCTCATGCATTAATATCAGGCAGAAAAGGGTGCTGAAACATTAAGGCATTTTATCTTACAGGACCCATGCGGTGAGGTATTACTATGACATAATAAAAATATCAGAAAAAGTAATAATAATCCAGACCCAAATTTGAATCCTGGCCCTGGCAGCTACTAGCTGTGTTGCCTTGAGGAAAGCCCCTAGGATGTTTTTATCTTCTTTCCAACCTCTGTTCCTTCATCTGTGCAAAATAGAAAATATCAAATGAGGTGATGCAAGCACCATCTTAGAGTTTACCTCTTCTAGTTCCAGGTAAAACATAAGTAACCAAAAAGGGCATCTCTTGCAATCCCATGTAACCCCTGTTGTCATTTGCCACCTCCATTCCTTCAGTATTTGTGTAGGTCCCTCGATGCACCACGAACTCGGATCCTTGTTAAGGTAATGGTGGCTAACCTGCTTTCACAACCCTTTCCAGTTCCACACACATCAATTTTTTACCTTTCGACATTGCCCCTAAAGTGAATTTTCACCTGCTTTTATCTAAAAGGAAAATATTGCAGTGCTTTTCCTCAGAAGTCAAACTTTCCTTAGGGATGACTCTGAGTCTGGCAGGGACAGTTGTCACTGGAGACCATGTGTGTTGGTGGGGGGTGGGGGAGGGTGGCAGCTGCAGGACACGGACCCGATAACTGGGTATCCCAAGTTGATAATTTATAATTGATCCAGAAGCCTCATTCTCTACTTATCCTGAAGTCCTAATCTATGATCTATTGCTTAATGAAAGAAGAAATTAATTAATTAAGAATATGTGCAAGGAAGCCCAGGGGTTCAATTTTAATGTAAAATAAGTAGCTTACATCTCGTCAAGTGGTTTTAACAATGTAGTTCAACCACAGGGAAGGCACCTTGAAAAGCCAGGGGCCAGAGGGATGCGTGTCTGAAGTCTTTTCCTTCACCATCTGAATTGTTTTCTGTGTGGTTAGTTGAACAGACACGAGGTCACGGTCTTCAGGCCAATCACTTTTGGGGCCCTCAGCATCATTCCGGTTCACGGCCACAGTCTAAATTCTGAACTCCAGTGATCCATTTTGCAGATCCTGCCACTGGTCATGATGCTATCATTTCTCTCTTCCAGGACTGGCCTCGTTGCTTTGGTTTTATTTGTTCTCATGACTCCTTTATTTGCCACCCTGTGAACTCCATGAGATTATGTAATTACTCATATTTTGTTTCCATAGAGCCTAGTACAGTGGCTAGATGGTCAATGATTATTTACTGAATAAAAGGATTAATAAAAGACAAAGGAGAAGAGACTGCTCTCTGTTCCCGACTCAAGGAACAAATCTATTACCACAATTATGACACAACCCTGTACTGTAAAAATCTACTAACTTTCCTTTTCACAGTTATGGGTTCAGGTATGACCTCCACAGATGAAGGACACCTCATGGACATGGGGCTCTTTCCAGTGTCCTGGTTAGTTCCGCTTGCGGGTAAAACTTTCGGAGGCCCCTTTTAATGCTGCTTCCTGTTCGTAGGGCCTCAGGTCATTCCCCCCACATAGTGACACCATCTCATTAGTTTTGCAGAAAGGTGAGATTTACAACTTCTGTAGGAGTTTTCCTGCACAGGGTAACAAGGACGGAAGCTGTAACTGCTTGAATTAGCACAACATATTTGCTTTCCTTCTGGCTGCCATAAATTCTTAGGATGACACAGAATCAGCATTTCAGATGATTATATCTGGCTTGTAAATTGTCCTCCAAATTGTCACCTTTTTCTCCCTAACCCCACCTGCAGGACTTAGCTATAGGAATAGCTCTGACCTCTGGCCTTAGAGTCAAGGTTAATTGACAGCAAGGTCACATGACTTGCTACTTATTTCAAGTTATGCCTTAGGGATTCTACTAGGTTCTTTTTTCAGAAGTATCTGATTTTTTTTTCTTTTACTAGGAAACTTTGTATTGTCGAGACCTCTGTTATAAGGATCTGCCCAAGATTCTTCAACAGATGTCAAAACCACACTTAGCTCATTGGAAACTCAGCTCTCTGATAAAGGATATGCTACTGATTGCCAGCAGCAGGCAGGTCACAACTTGTCTTGGAACTCATGAAAATTCCAAGCACTGCACTCTGCATAATAGATTATAGTATCTTCAGAACAAATATTTACTTACTGGCTAATCCAGTTATGGTAAAGAACCAAGAAGGAAATAAATTTTATTTTTAATTTCAAGATGGAAAAGTAAACAGATTCGTAAATATCACATTTCTGTGGACATTCAGAACCAGAGAGTGGCAGACTTTTGGCTAAATGTCTACATATTTCTTAGAGATTACCAAGAATTCGGTATTAGGATACATTTGAAAAATGCAGGTAACTTCTCAAAACATTAGTTAATTCAATTTTGTCCTAGTTCAGAAGCTGATATATAGGAAAACTTCATAATAAGCTTTTTGGGAAGAAACACATTAGCATTAATGTTTTCCAATAAGAGATTCTGGAGAAGTCATGAAATTAAAGAGTGTTTCCCAAGTTTCTTCCTGGATGCTGGGCAACTATGCAAAGCTTCTTGAAAAGTTTATAGTCAATCATGAATACCAAACTGAAAAAACACAGTAAGATGTAAGTGACATTCTGAACAATTCTTAAAAACACTCAGGAAAATTAATGTCCTAAAGAAACTATGTGCTAAACTCCAGAAATTTTTTTTTTTTTTTTTTTTTTTTTTTTACCTCAGCTGTCTCTTCAGTTTCAACAAGCATGTGATGTCCATGAGAACTCACAGATACTGCTTTTCCAACTGGGGCAGAGTTTAGAGAGCTAGCTTTCTATTTGAGTGACCCAAGTAGTCACTTCACTCTCTGAACCTCGTTGACTCTAGAATGTGTCCCCAAGCTTACCTCCACTCCCTTCAGCTTAGGAAGGACCTTAGTCATATCCTCTGACTGGATTCAAAACATCTGAGATAAGAAAGAGAGATGCAGAAAGGAAAAGAATAAACTCTTTTTCAGTTAAAGGAAAGAAGAAGGAAGGAAGGAAGGAAGGAAGGAAGGAAGGAAGGAAGGAAAGAAGGAAGGAAGGAAGGAAGGAAGGAAGGAAGGAAGGGAGGAAAGAAGGAAGGAAGGAAAAAAGGAAGGCAAAGAAAATTGCTTATTTATAGACTCCCTGGGGCTACACATTGTATCTATTTCCCCAGTAATGATACTGAGGAGTAAAGAGTGGCCCACGGAACAGCTCTTCTCTCCCACCCTTGTCCTCACCTGAGCTTTCTCATTCTTGTTTGGCAGGGATCTCCCAGGATCTACCTTGCTATGACTGGCTTTCAAAGGACTGATAATCCAAGGCAAAGCCATACAAGTTGGGTCCTGCTTTTTAACTCTTTGGATGTTATGCATTTAAATAAAATTATTATCCCAGAGAAAAATATTTGTTCATTGCAGCCTAACAGCATTTGTGTTTATTGTGGTAGATAGACCCTGTCTTAGTCTAAGTAAAATATTTAGAAATCTTTTCTCTCTTTGTGATGTAGAATTTTTTTTTTATATCTGACTCAATAGCACAAATTGGACAACTTGTAGTATCACTTGGATTTGTCTCTAAAACAATCTTCAGTCTCAGATAAAAGCAGATAGTCATTTGCCCAAGTACCCAAACTTCCTGTTAGAGGCCAGGAGTATCTCCATTTATGGAATGAAGAAGTCATGAGGGTGAAAGGTACAAGCATAGGTAATATAGTCAATGGTATTGTAATAGGGACGCATGGTGACTGGTGGTAGCTACATTTGTGGCGGGCACAGCATGATGTATGAAGTTGTTGAATCACTGTGTTGTACACCTGACACTAATATAACATTGTGTGTCAATTGTACTGACATTTTAAAAAAATTAAAAAAGAAGCCAGGAGGTGTTTTCTCATGTTTGTGTGTGTATATATATATATATATATATATATATGCTCTTTTTAAGGTGACAGTAGCCATTAGGAAGAGTTTTTCCCGTTGTCATTATTACAACAGGGCTGCAGTATAGGTTTGGTAAACTCAATGTGTTTTGGGGTAGGAGTATTAGAGTTCAGCTGTTTGGGTTGTCTCCAGAATGCATTCTCCCTCCCTATAATTTCTATTTTGTGAAATGTGTGCTTCTTAGGAAACCATTTCCATTCGTGGCTCCAGCGTGAGAGCATGTGACCCAGGCCAAGCCTATGAATGCACTCCTTTGGTCAATCTTAGTGATTTTGGAAGGTCCATGTAACCAAAGCTGGTCTAATCAGAGGAATATTAGAATTTGCTAGAAATGCTGAAATAGTGCTCTTTCTTCTTTTTTTTTTTTCTTGGACCAGAAAAAGGAAGTACATAGGCTCAGGAGATTGGTGATATCATGTTAGCACTACAGTAGGAGTCATCTTTAGGATGAAGTGACATTGTAGAAGACAGAACAGAGAAAAAGAAAGAAAGAAGTACTTGGTGACAGTGTTGAGTGACTGGATCAAGCCTCACTGGATATTTGCTATGTTTCTGGGTTTTTCACTTATAAATCATAAATCTCTCTTTTTTTGTTTAAATCAATTTGAGTTGTGTTTTCTTTAACTGTAATTGAATGCATTTCAACGGAGACAGTAATAAAAACGGGAAGGCAAAGTGGTTATAGGGTAGGGGTGGGGACTGAGAGTCAGCTATGAATTTACCATGAGCATGGCATTAACTGGCTGTGTCTCCCTCACCCAAGGGCAGATAGCCTAAGCCTTTACCCTTCAGAGATAAACATGAAGTCTCTGAAACGTCTACCCTCATGAAAATGAGCATAAATATTTCTTGTTTTGTTGTACTGAGATGATTAAAGCCAATGTTTTTGTGGGAAAAAAGAACTATTCGCTGGTGTGTGTGTGTGTGTGTGTGTGTGTGTGCTCATGCATGTCTGCAAGTACTAATGGAGAATGGCATGGTGAGCTGGAGAACGTATGTGCCATCGGCCTCTACACCTTTCTCACCATGTGAAAATTCCAGTGGACAGCGGAGAGGAAGCTTGCAAGGTGACAGCATTGGCCAGAGGTTTTTAAAATCAATTAATCGGGGGATCTGAGAGATATGCTGCAGAGTTGAGTAAAAACTAGAGTGTAGAGTGTATGGAATTAAAAAAAACCAATAATTATATTTAAAGATAAATTACTGCTTTTAAAACCTCTTTCGCTGGAGAGATTTTTTAAAAAAACAAGAGGGTCAAAAGTCACGTCATTTACCAGGCATCGAAAACAATGTTTCCCTCCTTCTCTGAGGGCAGGGTCACCCGAGCAATTTAAATAGAGAGAAAGGCAGAGCCCGGGGCCTGTGAGGATCTGAGGAATGAAGGAGAGCTGTCAGAGGCATGCAGAAATGCAGAAAGCTTTGCCTTCCTCGGCATTTCTGAAATCTGGTGGGATCGTGCTCATAACCAGAATGCAAGCAGTCCTATCAGGGCATTAGAATTCAAGAGAGCTAATTTGGGGGAATTAAAAAAAAAATCAAGTGAGTATGGTATTGAAGGAGGGAATACTAAAGCCCAGGAGAAGGGCAGGCTGCTGGAGTATCCACCATAATTAAAGCAGATTACAATTGCTCTGAGAAAAGAAGAACGCAAAGAGTAAGAATATCCAACGTGCCTGATCAAGACTGATGGGACAGAGGCTCTGTAATGGCAGTGAGGAAATTGGGAGGGAACCCTAGAGAAATTTCTCATAATACCTATTCTTTTTTTTAAGAGGAAATGATAATTATGACAAAAACTGGAATGAATAAGCTGAATAAAGTAGCTAAGTTGAAGAAGAGGCATTTGCACCTCGTGTGGGAAAGCACGCAAGACCACTAATATGAATCCAAATCGATGAGGTAATACTGGGTTTTTAAAACTCTTTTAAAACGAGGGGCATGAAAAAAATACTTTAAGAATACTGACACCTCTGTTAAAGTCACAAAACAGGAAAAAATTTGAACAGGTACACTGACACCTTTAGAAATCAACAGATCTAGATGACAGGCACAGGTAGCTGTTACAGAAGACAGGTGACGAACTTAGAACCACTGATTTTTTTTTCTCTCCCCACGGGGTGGGAAAAAGAGCGTGGAGGTTTTGAATCTGTTTGATACTTTCCCTTCCTTTTAATTCTGAAGGAGATAAATAAAAAAGTTACCTGCACTTTCTACCCTAGTGATAAAATAAAGCACACTGATCAAGCCATTAATGAAAACCAAGGAATGTTAACAAATAAGCAAAGATGTGAAATGTTGAGAGGATATAATGGATATCTACAAGGCTATGGAGATAAAACTGGAAAATACACCTGGAAAGGGCTGGCAATACCATCTTAATGATATTAAAAATAGTCTCATTGAATTCGGCACATTTGTCAGCATGACGGGAGCATCACTCACACAAATGGCTTTGCAGCAGATAGTCCTCGGCGGGTCCCCTCAATGGTCTTGAAGAAGAAAGTACACGTGTTAATCAGCTGCCATCTCATATATGTGGAACAGCCGTTGTGTACAGCATGGCATACCGTACAAAGGCCTTGGTTAACCTGTATGGGCAATTCTTACCATCAAGAAGTGTGCAATCTAGTTGCAAACCAGGTAACACATCATAAAAGTAGCTAACAGTGTAAAGCAATACATAATAAGGCTCAGGAGGCTATAGCACAGATGGGACCAGAGCTGAGGATTCAGATATAGGAGACCGCAGAATTCCAGGCAGGAGCAGAAAAGCAGAATTAGCCAATGCTATTATTATTTTTTAAAGGAGTAGTTACAAGGGGGCACCTGGGTGGCTCAGTCAAGCATCTGACTTAGGCTGAGGTCATGATCTCCTGGTCCATGGGTTCGAACCCCGTGTCAGGCTCTACGCTGACAGCTCAGAGCCTGAAGCCTGCTTTGGATTCTGTGTCTCCCCTCTCTCTGCCCCTCCCCTACTCATGCTCTGTCTCTCTCTCAAAAATAAATAATAAACATTAAAAAATATTTTTTTAAAAAACAGGAGGAGTTGTAAGATAGCAGTGAGTTTATCAATCTACCTAGAATAGAATTCAAAGGTGGGTACTGATATCTCACCAAACATAAGAAATTAATTGAAAATGGATTATAATCCTGAAAGTGAAATATAAAACAATGAAACTTTAAAAAGAAAACATGAGAAAATATTGTCATATTTTCATGGCCCTGGGGGAGGGAAAGATTTCTTAAACAGGATACAAACAATGCTAAGCATACAATAAAAGATAAATTGATAAATTAAACTACTTCTGCCAGTCACAAGCTGCCATTAGGAGAGCAAAAAGACAAGCCACAGACTAAGGGAAGATATTAGCATATCTATATTTATGTATATATCTATTTTTAAATATATGTAAAATAGCTGGTAATGAACTTGTATCCAAAATCCATAAAGAGCTTCCACAAAACAATAAGAAAAGGCAATTGTGCAATAAAAGACATGGTCAAAAAGCTTGAACAGGCACTTCATAAAAAATGATATCCAAATGGCTAATATGCATATAGAAAGGAGGACAGGGGCGCCTGGGTGCCTCAGTCAGTTAAGCATCTGACCTCAGCTCAGGTCATGATCTCACAGTTTGTGAGTTCGCCCCCACGTTGGCCTCTGTGCTGACAGCTTAGAGCCTGGAGCCCGCTTCAGATTCTGTGTCTCCCTCTCTCTCTGTCCCTCCCCCTCTTGTGCTCTCTCTCTCTCTGTCAAAAATAAACATTTAAAAATTAAAAAATATATATATTTTAAAAAAAGAAAGGTTAATAGGCTTTATCAGCAAGAAATGAAAAATTTCAGTCATAGTGAGGCACTATTATACACACTTACCAGACTGGCTAAAATTAAAAGGGCTTACAATACCAAGTGTTACAAAGATGTGGAACAATGGAATTTTTATGCTTTGCTTGCTGGTTGGAATATTAATTGTTTCAATTAGTTTGGAAACCTGTTAGTTTCTGTGAATCTGAATACTCATACACCCTTTAGCTCAGAAATTCTACTCCTAGTAGTATACCTAAGGTAAATAAGTGCTTATGTTTACAAAAAGACATATCCAAGAACATTTATTGCAGTTTTATTCAAAAGAGCCAAAAAAGGAGGAAACTATTTGTCCATTGATTTTAGAGAATAAATTAGTAAGTTAGTTTATACTCACATGATGGAATAGTATGTGTGTTGAGAAAGAACATATGACTCTATAGTGGTATTTCATTATGTTGAATGAAAGAATTATATTCATTGAAGGATGCTGGACACAAAAGAGTACAAACTGTACAATTATATTTATTTGAATTTCAGAACAGACAAAACCAATGTATGGTGATAATGGCCAGGATAGCTGCAAACTTTGGGGAGTATAATCTGGGAGCCGACTGAGGAAGGTTTCATGTTCTGTAACTTGATTTCAATGACAGTTTCTCAGGTAGATACATATGTAAAAATTTACTGAGTTGTACACTTAAGATGTGTGTCCTTTACTCTTTGCCATCCACATCTCAATTAAAAGTAGGGTAGTGGAAAATAAAATTGAAGGGGAAATTAAATGAGAAGAACATGTATAAAATATCTCACATAATAGATAATAAAGATTTCTTTTATTCTACATCCTTTCAGGACTTGGGGGTCAGATTGTGGCATGTGCTTGAATGGCAGGATGAGGTATATGGATTCTGTTTCTTAAATTTTTCTGATGTTTATTTATTTTTGAAGGAGAGAGAGACAGTGTGTGAGCAGGGGAGGGGCAGAGAGAGAGGGAGACACAGAATCCGAAGCAGGCTCCAGGCTCTGAGCTGTCAGTACAGAGCCCCACGCAGGGGCCAACTCACAAACTGTGAGATCATGACCTGAGCCAAAGTCGGATGCTTAACCGACCAAGCTACCCAGGTGCCTCTATGGATTCTGTTTTTTAGGCAGTAAGAAGCTACTGAAGACTTCTTGGGAAAAAATTGATGTTTTAGGAAGATTAATTTGGTAGACATATGCAGAAAAAAATTGGAAAAGAGAGGGAAAGAAGTGGGGACAAAAAGAGTCATTAAGAAGTAGCTCAGAGGGGCGCCTGGCTGGCTCAGTCGATAGAGCATGTGACTCTTGATCTTGGGATCATGATTTCAAGCCCCATGTTGGAATAAAGATTACTTAAAAAAAAAAAAAAGTAGGAAAATGCAGCAAGAGTATAGTCAAGTGTATGCCTGAAAGTCAGCTTTCCAAGCTTAGGGTGCAATAACAAATGAATTTTAATTTTTCAATAAGTTTCTTGAAATTCTTTTTGCATTTATTTTCAGGAAGCTTAATATTTCATTTTTGAGGTCCACCTGATTGTGCATTATCCAGGAACTCTGAGGGATTGTACCATTGGAAGGATGACAGAACTATTCCACACTGCAGCCACAAGATGTCGCTGTTGAAGACGGGTCCTGCACTTGCAGGGATGCAGTGGGGCATGCTGGCCTTTCCTGGGGACTCAAAACAATACATTTTTAATTCAATGTCATTTGCTTAGCCTGTTTTGTTCTTCAAATTCTAACATGGTTTCAGGATGGCTGGATCCAGAGGGCCTTCCACACACAGGTACAGGCTGTGCTGGAACCAGTTCTCCCACCCAACCCTTAGCTGTTGTGTTGAGCTCAAATTACCAGCCAGGCCCCTTGTATCTATTGGTAGGGTTTTCTCTGGGGTCTTTGGGGACCTCTCCTGTCAATGGACCATCTATAGTCTAATATGAAAGCTATCCATCACCTTGAATCTCAGAGAATCAGACAGCCTTGATCTTCTTATAAAAATTCGTGAACTCCATTTCCAGAACTCTACGCTATAGAATCCCAGAAGCTACCATCTTTTCCAAGCCACTCACAGAGTTTTACTATGGGCCTTACTAAGGGTGATAGGTCGTCACCCTTCTCTTCCCACATTTTCTTAACAAAGGAGGCTCACTTACGTGAAGCCTGCCACAAAGATGAAAACCTGCCCCCAAATTATTTGATGTTTTTATCTATGGGACAGAGAAGCAGCTGAAACAATTTCTAAAATTCTATGTCACCAGGTAGGCAGGGTGTTATATAAATAGACTTTGTAAAAAAAAATAATAATAAAAATAAAAAATCAAACAGCCTGAACTAACCTCATCTATGGCCATTTAGAATATCATAAATGACTAAAAATTGTTACATGTCATATGCTAAAACAATAGATGGCATATTTTAGATAAAGAACAAATCAAATTAGGATGTAGATATGGCTATTTAAAGAGGCTGAGATAAAAATGAAGTAAGCAACAGGAATTAATATGTACAGATGATATAGTGAGATAAAAGCTTGGAGCTGGAAAAACTGAGTTCAAAGCCCGGCTCTGCCATTTATTAGCTGCGTGACCTTATGTAGTTTATCAGTTTCTCTGAGCCTCAGTTTTCACATATCAAAACAGAATGTCTTCAAAGAGTTGGTATGAGGATTTGATGAGACAATGCCTGTGAAAACATGTACCACACAGTCCTATGTCACAGATGTCAGTCAGTGTTGGCAAACTAAAATCTGACTTGAAGTGGGAAAGGAAGCTTGTTAATGGCTGGGTTTCAAGGCAGCAGTAAATCCGTGTTTGTTTATCCATTTGCCTTTGTTTGTGATTTGGAAAACGAACCACATCACATAAAGGTGACAGTAAATTGTGAGGTTGACTTTGTGAAGTAATTATTGAATAATTGTGATATATAGTTTTAAAAGAACATACATTGCTTCAAACCGGTGATCATTTGCTTAGGCCTACCATAGGTATATTGGGTGAGGTGGCAGAAAATCCCTCAGAAACAATTAGAAACAGCCTTGTAGTCCCTGGGCCTCAGTAGAGGAAAGAGAGACCTCTGTCTTTTAAAGGCCTGGGCTACCATATTTGAATCTGCCTTAACACCATACGGAAAAGGAAAATACAGACTGGTTCCGGATCCAGAATATTCCAAATGGTTATTAGCACAAATTCATCAAGAAGAGATTAAGAAGTCAGTGCACCTGTATTGAATGATGACGACAGGGCTCTAGGCAGTGGAATATGACAAAAGCCTTCAAGTGTTTGGTAGAGGGATAAAGTATATTAACCAAACAAAAGAAGAACAGTAAAGTCCACCTGATACAAAATAGCATTACTAGGGAAGAAGAACTAGGCTCTGGCTAAGTAATACTTAGACACGAATTTAGGAAGTACAATGGACTTTTTTTTTTTGACAGTGGAGACTTCATTTGGGAGTAAGATAATAGAAAATAGAAAAATCTATTTTTTTTAAAAGGTGAATAATTTCCATTTCCTAGAAAAATTTGAAATTATTTTTATGCCAAATGGAGATGGTGTTGTTGTTGCTGTTGTTGTTGTTTTAATTGGAAACACAAATGGTTTGCTTTTTCCTCCTTAAGGTATTGTGATAATGATTGAAAAGGTGAGAGAGAAAAGTCTCAGAGAGCCTGAGACTCTGAGGAATGGTGTATGAACTTTGCTTTTATAGTCTCTCTAGAAAAGAAAATTGTAATGAAGTATTTCTCTTCCTGCTCCAAAAGTGCACACCTCTTTCATTCATTGTACATGTCAACAAAGAGAAAAGAGTTTCTCTTCTTGCTTTTATTCTTGGAGCTCTCAATATGAAGTAGATGATCCTGTTAACATCCTCTCCCCTAAAGGTCTTGACCTCCACCCTACCTCAGCCACTCACTCCCACATGTAGTCTAGACCTTATCATTACAGTAGCTAAAACCCCTGGATAATATCATTCCCAGGCATTCAGTATCATTTCTTACCTGTGCAGCTGACTCTGGCTGGTCCATCTCCAACAATTCTTTCTTTCTTTCTTTTTTTAATGTTTTATTTATTTTTGGGAGACACAGAGTACAAGTGGGGGAGGGGCAGAGAGAGAGAGGGAGACACAGAATTCAAAGCAGGCGCCAGGCTCTGAGCTGTCAGCACAGAGCCCCAGGCGGGGCTCGAACTCACAAACTGTGAGATCCTGACCTGAGCCGAAGCCAGATGCTGAACCTACTGAGCCACCCCATGCTCCCTTTCTCCAACAATTCTTTAACCCTACTGGGATCTCGGATCCACTGACCCTACAAGCTTTTCAGTATCCCTCCGTCACAGCCTAGCTGAAATGCCACATTCCATAATCACTCCCTTCCTCATGCCCTTACCTTTGCCCCATCTCTGGCATCTCTCCTGTGGTCTGTTTGCGTTGTGAGGCTAGAGTGATCTTTTTAAAACTGAAGTGAGATAAGTCAATTCCTTGCTCAAATACTCCAGTGGCTCCCTATTTTTTTCTTATCAAAAAGCCAATAGCTACAGTGGAAAAGCTGAAACTTGGTATTTTCATATCAAGCCAGGATTTTCAAATGGGAATGAATGCTCTCTGCTTGGTAGTTTTCTGGCACAAGCAAATGAAAGCATTTTTTAGAAGAAAGCATCCCCAGTTTAGAGCTGTGTGGTTCCCACACATAAAGATCACTTAAATATGAACCCACAATTAAAAAGAAATCTCCAAACACAGAGGAAAACCAGCTACAATGAGTGGCTGTGAGCTGAAACAACAAAGATCGAGACTCTTCAAGACTTCAGATATTAAAATGGTAGGTATACAATATAAAATAAAAGTATACAAAAAGTGTATATAAGGTTCCAGGCAATACAAGAGCATAAAAACGAATAAATTTCCAAGAGTCCTTAAAAGTCCCTTGAAAGTTTTTGGTAAAAAACATTTTTTTAAATCCCAAAATTTAAGGATAAAAATATTTCAATTAGAAACAGATAGCAGTGGATAAAGAATTAGTAAACAGAAATGTAGATCTGGATAAATTATTAAGAAAGTCATCCAGAGAGGGGCGCCTGGGTGGCTCAGTCAGTTGAGCATTTGACTTCAGCTCAGGTTATGATCTCACAGTTTGTGGGTTTGAGCCCCACATTGGGCTCTGTGCTGACAACTCAGACCTGGAGCCTGCTTCAGCTTCTGGGTCTCCCTCTCTCTCTCTGCTCCTCCCCTACTTGTACTCTGTCTCTCTCTCAAAAATAAGTAAACATTAAAAAAATTTGTTTTAATAAAAAAAAAGGGTCATCCACAGAGACAAGAAGATAGAAAATATGTGAGAGTGGTTAAGAGCAATGGGAGGCAGAATGGGAAGTTCTAACAGACATCCACTGTTTTTTAGAAATATTACTGTGAATCTGCAGATTATCAAAAAACAACAAGAAAAATCTTAATGGTAGCAAGTGAGAAAAAATAAATACCTGGAAAGGAATGACAATGACAATTTTACTGACAGCAGACTTTGCATCAGCAATAATGAACACCATAAAACAGGGGGTGGGGTGGGTAAAAAGTGCGTGTGTGTGTGTGTGTGTGTGTGTGTGTGTGTGAGTATAAAATAGCTATACACATAGAATTGTGCATCTCACAAATTATCTTTTGAAAAAATGAGGAAGACATAAAGAGCTTTAGGATAAACAAAAGCGTGTTTATCATCAGCTAACCTTATTCTAAAGGATTTTATAAAAAAACATGCTCAAGGAGAATAAAAATGAGCCCAAAGGGAATAGTGGCATCATAAGATAAAAAGGTAAACCAACAACTTGTTAAATTCATAGATAATTTTTAAAAGTTGCTTTCTGTCTGTATAAATTAATTTAAAAATAAGATTTAATTTCTAGAGTTCAAAAGACATAGGATTAAAATACTGGACAGTGCTAGTGTGAGAGTCACGGGGAAGGTCACAGTAAAAATGTCCTAAGATCTTCATATTATTCAGGATAAGACATTATTAAATTTATACTTCATTAAGTTAATATGCGTGGTAAAAATTTCAAGAGTGACCTTAAAATTATAGAAATAGTGGGGTGCCTGCATTACTCAGTCAGTTAAGCATCGGTCTTTGGCTCAGGTCATGATCTCACGGTTTGTGGGTTTGAGCCCTGAGTCAGGCTCTGTGCTGACAGCCTGGAGCCTGGAGCCTGCTTCAGATTCTGTGTCCCCGTCTCTCTCTGCCCTTCCCCTGCTCACACTGTCTCTCTCTCTCTCAAAAATAAATAAACATTTAAAAAATTAAAAAAATTAAAAAATAAAAAAAAATTTATAGAAATAGCATGCATAACTTTTAAACCCATAAAAGGAAAAATGTAATAATAAACATTAACGTTTTATTAACATAAATAATACATTTACAATAAAACATTTGACATTTATTAACATAAATAATAAACATTTAACAAATAAACGAATTGGGGCACCTGGGTGGCTCAGTCGGTTAAGCGTCTGACTTCGGCTCAGGTCATGATGTCACAGTTTGTGAGTTCAAGCCCCGCATTGGACTGTGTGCTGACAGCATAGAGCCTGGAGCCTCCTTCAAATTCTGTATTTCCCTCTCTCTCTGCTCCTCCCCCACTCATGCTCTGTCTCTCTTTCTCCTTCAAAAATAAATAAAAACATTACAAAAATTTTTTAAACAAATAAATGAATTAACTCTCAATTACAAGAAACAAGAAATAAGAATAAAAAGGCAAGATGGTAGAAACAATCTAAAATTATCATATTTATCATTAATACAAATAGACTACACATGCTAATTAAATGACAGAGTTCGTCACATTGATTAAAAATAAAATCCATTGATATTTTATAAGAGACACAATCAAAGTTTAAAGATATAGAAAGGCTGAAATTAGAAGCATGAAAAATAGTTGGCAAATGCCAACCACAATACAAGTGGATTAGCTGTATTAGCATCAAACAAAATCAACTTTAAGATAAAAAAAAATAAACATTATTTGGGAGTAAGGGGATTACTCCCAATAACAATTTTAATTTACCAAGAATGTATAATTATCCCATGCTTGAGTTGATCTAGTAAAGTAGCCTTGAAATATGAAAAGGAATTATTGATAATTAAAGGAGAAGTGGACAAAATCCCCCATTGCAGTGGAAGATTTTAACACACCTACCTCAATCATTGATCAAGTCAAGTCCACAAACATTAGTAAAGATAGAGAATAATTGAGCTCTATCATGAACAAATATGATTAAATAGACATCTATAAAACTCACTCTAAAACTAGACAATACATATTATATTCAAGTACATATGGGATTTTTATGAGCGTGACCATATATTAAGACATAAAACGAGTCGCAACAAGTTTAAAAAAATCAGTATTACCATAGATCATATTCTCTTACTAGGGGCAGTTAAATTAGAGGTCGATAACAAAATAAATCAAAATCTGTACGTTTTGGAGAAATTAAAAACACCATTCTTCTAAATTATTCATGGGTCAAAGCAAACATCACAATTACAGTGTAATATTCACTTATAACTGAGTTATACTGGTAACATTACATATCAAAACATAGGAGATGCAGTTGAAAACAGATCATAAAGGCTATTTATAATCAAAAATAATTATATTTTTTAAAAAGGTGAAAAACTAATGAGCTATGTATCCAATTTAATAAGCTAAACCAGTTACTCTCAAACATTCAAGTTTCAGGACCATGTAACACTCCTAAAAATTATCAAGGACTCCAAAGGGCTTTTACATATGTGATTATAACAGTCAATATTTACAGAATTAGAAATTAAATGTTTGAGACACATATTAATTCATTTAAAAGTAATAAATCCATCATATATGAACTTTATATTTTAATAAAAATATTTTCCCAAACTAAAAAATGTAGTGGAAAAATGGAATTGCTTTACATTATTGCAAATCTCTTTAATGTCTGACTTAACAGAAGAGAGCTAAATTCTTGTACCTGCTTCTGCATTCAATCTGCTATAATGTATGAGTTTGGCTGAAGTATATAAAGACTATCTGGCCTCACACAGACATGTATTGGGAAAAGGAGAGCATTTTAACAGCCTTTTTATATAATTGTGAAAACTTTTCTTTGATACTATGCCAAATCTCCACTAGTGGTAATCTTTTAAAGGTTAGTTGCAATGTGGAATCTGAAACCACATCAATGAATCTTTCATGGTCTGTTACGCCACAATCTGTTGGTATGTCTTGCGTTTTGAATGAATCTTTTACCCATGCATGACTTTGTAAGAACATGTATTGATAATATGGAAAATATTGGTACGCTGAGTTACAGAGATCTTCTGAATGTTGACATATTTCATTATATTAATTGAAAAACTACACTTACTAATAGCATCACTGATTTCATTGCAACAGCCTTGAAGTATTGGGAAGCTGTCAAGGTCACCGTGACAGATACAATGTTAAATTCTAATTTTACGTGAAAGCTTGAATCCTAACATTGGTAATGAATATTTTCAGTTGTTTTCAGGCTCATTTCATTCATTTTTGAGAAAATATCTGCTAAATACTCAAAGCTAAGTACCCATAGTTTGTCTAGTTCTTAAAAGTGAAAATGATGTTTCATAATGAGAATGGCTAGTTGAGCCTGCAACTCTAACAATCACATAGTGCTTTTCCTTGAGATAATTATCGTATTTTAAAATGCAGCAGAAGTGCTTTATGTAAAAATTCCAGTTCAACAGAGTA
Source organism: Felis catus (assembly GCF_018350175.1). Taxonomy (NCBI): domain Eukaryota; kingdom Metazoa; phylum Chordata; class Mammalia; order Carnivora; family Felidae; genus Felis; species Felis catus. The sequence goes on from NC_058375.1 coordinate 73,998,843, forward strand.
CCAAAAAGACATGTATTAAGGATCAAGATTTAATAAAATTAATAATTTTTACTGTTTCATCAAAGTCATTCTTAAGTAAAATTGGCATTTATTTTTATAGTGAGGATGTACTGGTAAGGAATACGATCACTACTGCCTTGATTTGTGATAAGGTGCCAGTAATTTTATCCACCTTTGCTTTTGCACTGTCAGTTCAAGGTAATATAGGGAAGATGTCAAATATGCTAACATTCATCATCAGGAAAATAGTTTTGAGCTTACCTCCTGAAAGACCCCTTAAGAAGTCTACAGAGCACATATTGAGAACCAAGAAGTTAGGCTAAGACTCAATGAACTATGAAGGGCTAAATTTGCCCCTGTTTTTATAAATAAAGTTTTATTGGAGCACAGTCGTGCCTAATCATGTACATGTTGTCTCTGGCAGCTTTTGTGCCACAGAGGCATGAATTGAATGGTTGCAACAGAGGATGTGTGGCTCACAAAGTGTAAAATATTTGCTATCTAGCCCTTTATAGAAATGTTTGCCAACTCCTGAATTAGGCTACAAAAATAGAATAAATTCAACAAAAGTATTTGAAAGACATAATGAAGATCAGAAGTTAACGTGAAAGGAAAATTATAATATAATATAAACGATGAATAAAGACAAATGCTAATTCTTTGGGAAGACTAATGAAATACAAAAATCCCCCGCAAGATCGATTTTAAAAAGTGAATGCTTTTATCAATACTAATAATGATAAGGGAGGGCTGAGAAATGACAGAAATTTAAAATATAAGGGATAAATCTGAATAATTTTATGTTAATAATTTAAAACTATAAACAATAAATATAAAGAAAAATCTGAATTGCAAAATCTGACAAAAGAAAAATAGAGAGTTCACAGGTGGTTTTGCAGACAAGTTCTGCAAAAATAGTCAAAGAACAGATTTTTTCCAACATTTAACTTTTTTACCAAATAGAAAAAAGGGACTATTCTCCAATTATTATTTTATAAAGTTAGCATTACCAAATTAAAAAAAACAAACAAACAGACACGGGTAAAAGAATGAAGGAAAATTACAGTCTAATTCTAGTCATAATTATGAGTTTGACAATCTGAAACAAATTATTAGAAAACTGTTTACAGTAGTTTATGAGAAAAAATAACTCATCCTGACCAAGTTTAGTTTATCCCAGGAATGCAAGGAAGGTTTGGGTTTAGAAGCTTGATCAGTATAATTACTTCAGTAATAGATTAAAAGATAAAAACCAATATGAATTTTTTTCAGTAGATACAGAAAAAGCATTTGATCAATTCAACATGCACTTATGATTTAAAATCCAAGCAAACTAAGAGTGAAGGCAATAGCAAACTACTTCCTTTTTAGAAAAATCTAATAAACATCAACTCCTAATTGTCGAAAGTTAGAAGCATATGCTTTAATATCACAAAGTAGACAAAGATATTGCCAATTCTGGTCAACATTCTACTGGAGGATCTAGCCAGTACAATAATTTTTTAAAAATGTTTTAATGAAATTAAATTAAAATGGCAAAAGAACACATAGAACTGTCATTATTCTCAAATTACATTACTTTTTTTTATGGATAAAATTATATTATTTTCTATGTAAAAAATGCAAAGTAATCTATAAATATATTTGGACCTAATACAAAAATTTACTAAGATGAGTAGATATATAACCAATATATAAAAATAAGTTACATATCTAATACATGGGCAACAAAATAGAAGGCATACTTAAAATATATATGCAATTTATAATTTTAACAAAATATATGATATCTAGGAATAAATATAACAAAATGTTTAAGACTCATTTGGGAAAAAATTTGAACTTCAACAAAATACATAGAAGATCTAATAAGTGGAGAGGTAAACTATGATCTTAGATAGGAAATCTTAATATTGTAAGAATTTCAGTTATTCCCAGAGCACCTGGGTGGCTCAGTGGTTGAGTGTCTTTTTTTTTTTAATTTTTTAATTTTACTGTTTATTTATTTTTGAGAGAGACAGAGAGACAATGTGGGCAGTGGAGGGGCAGAGAGAGAGGGAGACACAGAATCCAAAGCAGGCTCCAAGCTCTGAGCTGTCAGCACAGAGCCCGATGCAGGGCTTGAACTCACCAGCTGTGAGATCATAACCTGAGCTGAAGTCGGACGCTTAGCCGACTGAGACACCCAGGTGCCCCGAGTGTCTGACTCTTGATTTCAGCTCAGGTGATGATATTAGGGGCATGGGATCAAGTCCCATGTTGGGGGACTATGCTGAGGGTGGAGCCTGCTTGAGATTCTCTCCCTCCCTCTTTCCCCCCCCCTCCCACTTGTGCTTGTTTTCACTAGCTCTCCCTCTCTCTCTCTAAAATAAAAAATAATTAAAAATTAAAAGAAATTAATTTCAGTTATTCTCAATTTTAACTATAGTTTACTGCATTTTAAAAAAATCCAAAAGGAACTTGATAAGGTGACTTTAAAATTTACAATTAAGGGTAAGGGGGCACCTGGGTGCCTCAGTCAGTTAAGTGTCTGACTCTTGACCTCAGCTCAGGTAATGAATGATCTCACAGTTTGTGAGTTCAAGTCCTATGTCAGGCTCTGTGCTGATGGTACAGAGAGTGCTTAGGATTCTATTTTTCCTTCTCTCTGTCCTTCCTCCACTTGTGCTTCTCTCTGCCCCTCCATCACCTGTGCGTGTGTGTGCGCTCTCTCTCTCTCAAAATAAATAAAATTAAAAAAAAAATTAAAAAATTTGCAAGTAAGAACAAAGGCCCAGGATTTGTCAAGACCATTCTGAAGATGACTAAACACCTAATGGATTTTGCCCTTCCATGTAGCAAGACATACATCCATGTATCAAGATATCCTTAATATACTATATATATTCCAACATATATTATATATAATATACTATATATAGCATACCTTGATATACTATAGTGGTATACTCTACCACTATATACTATAGTGTGTGTGTGTGTGTGTGTGTGTGTGTGTGTGTGTATGCTATATATATATATATATACATGTATATATATATATATATATATATATAGCATATCTTGATATACTATAGTGGTATCAAGTACCACTATATCTTGATATAGTGTATCAAGATATGCTATCAGGATTACACTATAGTATATCAAGATATGCTATCAAGATATATATATATATATGTGTGTGTGTGTATATATATATATATATATATGCCCTTCCATATATAAAGATATACTATAGCATACTATACTATACTTGATATATGGAAGGGCAAAATACTAAAGGATTTAGTATCATGATATATGCCTTTCTACATATCAAGATACTCTATATACTGTACAGACAATGTTTTGGCACAGGGATAATCAAACCGAGTAATGCAACAGAAAATGGGAACTCAGAGACAGATCCATACTTACATGGAAGCCTGACAGTTTGCCATAAATGATCATTATGATGTAGGTGGCATAGCAGCTCACCTGAGAGGTATGGGTCACACAGTACATGAGACTTAGACTGTTATTATCTGTGTAGATAAAGAATGGAATGAGTCCCTACCTCAGTTGTTCACAAAAACAAATTCCAGAGAGATTAAAGCTTAACAAGTAAAGACAAAACTTTAAAAGTCTTAGAAGACTATATAACAACAGTTTTGTTGCTATAAAAACAAACTCTATGAACTTACTATTGTTCATCAAAAAAGTGAAAAGAGAACTAGAAGATACTGTAATGCATACGCTATGGGCTGAACTGTGTCCTCCTTCCAGATTCAAATGTTGAAACCCTAACCACCCCCCCCAACCCCACTGCGATGGTATTTAGAGATGGGTAATTGGGGTTAGATGAGGTCATGAGGGTGGGGAACCCATGGTGGGATTAGTGCCTTCCTAAGGAGAAATACCAGAACTTTCATGTGCATGCTCTCTTTCTCTCTTCCTGCCATGTGAGGACACAGTGAACAGGTGGGTGTCTGTGAGCCAGGAAGAGAGCTCTCACCAGACTCCAGACACCCTGACCTCAGGCATCCCATCTCCAGAACTGTGACAAATTATCTTCTGTAGTATAAGCCAGTCTATACAATATTTTTATGACAGCCCATGCTGATTAAGACACCATATGACCAACAAAGTATCCTGAATATATAAAGAATTCTTACAAATTAGTAGGAAAAAAAAGTTAATCAACTTAAAAATGGGTAAAATATTCAAACAAGCACATCACAAAGAAGAAATATATAAACATTATATATAAAAAAAGCTCAAAATCATTAGTAATACAAATTAAGACCATGAGGAGCTACCATTTGTATCCATGAAACTGGCAAAAATTAAGACTAATATCAAATCTTAGTGAGGATGTGGCACACACAGACATACTCTGCCATCCGGACTAAAAACTGGCATGAGTAGTTTGGGAAACCACACTGTGAAATCAAACATTCTCATACCCTAAAGACTCAGCAATCCCTTGACTAGGTGACCTGACAGCAGAGGTTTTAACGTGTCTGTGGCGGTAAACCGCGTCAGGGAGGAGCTACGGCCTTGCTGTTGAGGTTGTTGAGTGGGGCCAGGGCAGCTGCAGGGCTCGCAAGTTGCAGGTCAGGTCAGGTGAGTGGGGTCTGATGGTGCCACGATGTGGAAAAGACTGGGAAGCACTCTCCCAGGACATGTCTGGCACACATGCACCAGGAAACATTTAAAGGACATTCATAGCAGCTCCCTGGAAAGAGGATGATTAAGTAAACTGTGGTATAGCCATGGAATAGAATATTATATAGCTTTGGAAATGGATGAATTCTAGCTCCACGCGCGAACCACCACACATACTCAAGTGACAAAATCAAGTTGAGAAAAGCTGCATAATATATGTATGGATACATATATGTATGGATGCATAATATATATATGTATACGTATATATATATATTCCTTAGGGATACATATATGCAATAAAGGAAACAAGAAGAGATAAATAATACATATGAAATTCAGAACAATATTCTGAGATTGTCTTATAAAATACACATTTACTGAGCATTTACAATGTGGAAAGCATCATATTATCTCACAGCAGACAAAAATACACAGTATCTGCCCTCAAAAACTACCTACCTTGGGAGCTGATGTATATACCTTTAAAAGATATCGAAGTTATAAACTTTCTGTAGAAGTGGCCATTCCCTCTGATGCAAGCGTGCTAAGGAACATCAATGTACCTTCTCCCTGGATCAGTGGACCCCCTGGGGCCTGTGCAGGTCTTCAAACAGTGAACATTTCCCTCCCTCTCTGTGACAAACTTCACGTTTGCTCTAGACTCTTCTGAGCAGTCGGAAAGCAAAGAATTAATCTATATTTGATTAAAAATAACAATATAATTGCTGATAATAATCATGATAATAAGAACAGAAACAAAAAAGGAAGCCACCTGTGAGTTATTTCGATTCACATATGGATTTAAACTAAAAATCGTCTCAGAAGCAAAGCATAGACTAATGTATTTTGGATATTCTTTAGAAAGAGTGGTGAACAGTGAATTTTCCCAGACCTGGGAAGATGCATGTGGGAAGTAAAAAATAAATATATAACAACTGAGCTTTAAGCCTTTTTTTTCTTTTAACTGATGTTTTGCCAGTATGTTACGGGCTTCATCAGAGAATGCAAACACAAACTTTTGTTTGGACATCAAAGCGTTTTTCAACTCTTGCTTAGGTAATGAAATAAATGTGTAAAGTCACAGACGGATCCAGGGACTGCTTTGTGTAGCTGGTTGTTTTATCACGACATGAAAAAAAAAGATAATTATGTAGATTTGAGTTTAATTCCTAGAAAAAAAAATTTGGAAAGTCATTGGGAGATTGATTTGCAAACGAGAAGTTACTAGCTAGTGCTCAGTGTGGCTTATTCAGAATAAATTCTCCTGGATTAATCTGATCTCTTTAGACAGAGTGGCATACCTGACAAATGATGGGCCGTGGGTGTTTGAGACGAGGGAGCAAGGAAAAAATATATAAGGGGATGTCAATGCCTAGGTACGTTTAAAACTAGCTTCATGTTAGTTTATTCTAGACATAGTACTTTTCAAAATAATTCTCTCCGTGGTCCCCTTTGAGACTCAAAGGCCTCATCTATAAAATAAGAAGTGGATTAGATGAGTGTTT